>NC_092726.1:25645284-25830284 GCF_047496885.1 Scyliorhinus torazame
AGTTAACCTTTTTAAAACATACATCTTAGCAACCATCAATTCCAATACAACCCCCAAAGAACACAACACTAAGTAATCCTTTAAGCTTTCCCTTTTAACATCCATAAGATTTAAAACACCTTTTAACAGAAGCACATCAGGTTTACATTCACTACTGAAAACATTTATAATTCTGAATTCACCAAATGATCAAGAGATAGTCTTTTCATGGCAGAGAGATCAACAGTGCACCTGCTCTGTCTGGCTTCAGCTCCAACACTGAAAGCAAAACTATAACACCCTGCAGCAAACAGCCTAAAATGAAAGTAAAAAGCTGACAGCCCAGCTCCACCCACACTCTGACATCACTGATAAACACCCATTTCTTAAAGGTGCATTTCTTAAACACCCATCTCTTAAAGGTACTCTCACATGAGAACGCTTTCAAACTTCTACCAGTGCTCCAGATGCGGTCCGGAGCAAATAACCGCCGATTCTCAGCGAGCGCTGATGGCTCTGCTGCTGAACTGGATAAAGTCGCACCTCTGCATTATCTGCCTAACGAGAATAGTTGTGCACAGCGCGCATGGTAGAGTATTGGAGATATCAATCCATTGATTTGCAGACAACACAAGAGATGCCAGATCCCCAGTATCGGTTTTACAGTATTATAATGTTGAGGCCATTGTCAGGCTGTAGTTCCAGAGTTGTCAGTGCGATAAGAAGGATGTTTCTGTCACATAGTCACAGATCTGGTTGCCCCACCTAACCGATACCTTCCTGCGGTTCCAGAAGACACACGCCTTACATGTCACAGCCTGAGTACAGGATCTTTGAGCTCAACAAACGCCTTCAGAACTGGACAGAGGTGAGCTTGTTTCACGCAGCGCGCGTCGTTGCCGTTGAGGGGCCCCCGCGCCTGGTGCCGTCGCCAGCCTCGGCCTGGATTGTTGCCCCCACCCTGCCGAATGTAATGTTGACCGGCCAATCTCATTAGAAACCCGCCAAGCTGGTGGAGAGGCTGGCTGCTTGGAGTTTGTTGGCGCGACGGGCGGCGATTGGTGACGCTCCAAATACTGAATTGTGCTTGCTCTTTCCGAGGATGCGAGGGCGAGATTTTGAGTCATTTATGTCATGAAAGGAGACCATTCGGCCCATCAAGTCCAATGATCCATCCATTGCCACCCCCCCACCCCCCCCGTTCTACCCCCTTGACACGTTTATCCCCCACTTTGTGTTCGTCCAATTTCCTTTTGGAAACATCCATCGTCTCCGCTTCCACCAGCCTCAGGGGCAGCAAGATCCAGCTCATTACCACCCGTTGTGTAAAAAAGCTCTTCCTCACCCCCCTCCTACCCCACCCCCCTCCATATCTCTCACCCAAAATCTTAAATCTGTGCCCCCCCCCCCCGGTCAGCTAACAGGAACAGCTTCTCTTTGTCCACCTTATTAAAACCCGTCACCATCTTGTCCACTTTGTTCAAATCTCCCCCTGCACACATCCTCCGTAAATCATAGAAATCCTACAGTGCAGAAAGAGGCCATTCGGCCCATCGTGTCTGCTCCAACCCTCTGAAAGAGCATTTTAGCCTAGCCCCGCCCTACCCCCGCCACCCTGCTTAAAATTTGGACACTGCGCTGTATCGTTCTATGAGGGGAAATTGATCATGGCCAATCCCCCTAACCTGCACGTCTTTGGACTGTGGGAGGAAACCCACGCAGACACTGGGAGGACGTGCAGACTCCGCACAGACAGTGACCCAAGGTCAGAACTGATCCCAGGTCCCTGGCGCTGTGAGGCAGCAACACTGATCGCCGTGCCATGGTGCCAGCCCATAAAATGTGGTGACCAGAGCCTTATCGAGAGCTCAGTACTGCAGTGGAGATGTCTCTTGTTGATTCTGACTGTCGCTGCCCGACTGTCGCTGCCCGGGTCCCCGGCTGTTGCCACGCTCTGTTGCTTCGCTCCCTCGGATGAACACTAGCTTCAGGTTATTAACGGGCTCCTGCGTTCTGTGAGTGCCGATGGTCTTCCACCCACCCTCCCTGACTCATTGCCGCAACGGTTTTTCCTGCAGGACTGCGACAACCTTTGGTGGGACGCCTTCACCACCGAGTTTTTCGAGGATGACGCGGTGTTAACCGTGGCTTGCTGCCTGGAAGATGGACCAAAGCGCTACAGTGAGTTGGTACTGATTCGCCCCCCCCCCCACGTCACAGTACACACCTCAAACCGACCTGGGTAACAACGCCTGTCAGTGGCGTGACGTGTCGGGGACGATTCTGCGACAAGTAATGATTTGGGGGGGGATGTCGAACAACCATGCTAGGCAATATGAAGAGAGAGTCTCGTGCACATTCTATGACACAAATATCATGCGTGTGTGTCAAATTGAGTACTTTGCTAACCTGCACACAGCAACACCGTAACCTCCCTGTCCTGAATTAATCGCGCAAGCCAGTGGGGGTGATTTTGATCCCCTGGCAGATCCACATTCCACAATCTGCGCAGTGGTTAGCACTGCTGCCTCACCGCGCTGGGGAGTTTGCACATTCTCCCCCGTGTCTGTGGGTCTCGCCCCCACAACCCAAAGATGTGCAGGGTAGGTGGATTGGCCGCGCTAAATTGCCCCCTAATTGGAAAAAATGAATTGGGCCCTCTAAATTAAGCGGGGGTAAGATGTGGGATGATTACTTCATGCAGCTGACTAATCAAAGACTGTTCTTTGTGCTAAACATGAAGAGGCCCGATCTGAACAAAATGCTTTTAGAAAAGCTCTCGGATGACCCTCTGATAGCGCAGCTCTCCCTCGGCACGGATTCTGGATGAAGAAGGTGCTAACAGCCAGCACCTTCCAGAATGTTCACACACTCTGGAACGCCAGTGGGCACCGTGCAATCTCTCAGATAGCCTTGCTACGAAACGTGAATCCTAAACAAGGCCTTCGTCACGAAACAAGTTCGCAAGCTGTTTCCTTCGATAATAGATTATCACGGGCCGGTTCCGAGGAAATTAGAATGTTTAAATCTCAATAATGTTGAGCCTATCGGGTTAAAACCTGCCGATCCAAGTCTGGAGCCAGCGGTCCCTAATTAGACTTTCAGAATCATAGAATTTACAGTGCAGAAGGAGGCCACTCGGCCCATCGAGTCTGCACCAGCCCTTACGAAGAGCATCCGACTGAAGCCCACATATCTACCCTATCCCAGTAACCCCCACTTAACATATTTTGATGTGGAGATGCCGGCGTTGGACTGGGGTGAGCACAGTAAGAAGTCTTACAACACCAGGTTAAAGTCCAACTAGTGACATCGGAACAAACCTGTTGGACTTTAACCTGGTGTTGTAAGACTTCTTACTGTAACATATTTTGGACATTAAGGGCAATTTCGCGCGGCCAATCCACCTCACCTGCACATCTTTGGACTGTGGGAGGAAACCGGAGCACCCGGAGGAGACCCACGCAGACACGGGGGAGAACGTGCAGACTCCGCACAGACAGTGACCCAGAACCTGGGACCCTGGCGCTGTGAAGCAACTGTGCTAATCACTATGCTACCGCGCCGCCCTATGAATCTATGACGATAAACAAGTCACGAGGCCGGACTGTTAAGAAAATTTGTATTAATAATTCCTCCGCCTGTTTTTACACAGCGACAGATTTCGGAAGCTTTTTCCAGAGTGAGGAAGCTTTGATGAAAAGAATAAGCAGAAGTCCTGTGTGTAAATCACATTGCTGATACCAATTTCTCCGCGTGTGTTTGGTGTGTCTCTGATAGTTGTATTCTGAAACCCTTGTGACATTTAAAACTTTTTTTGGGGGGGTTTCCCTCTCCCGTATCCACACAGCGATCGGGCGGACCCTGATCCCTCGGTATTTCCGAAGCATCTTCGATGGCGGAGCGACAGATCTTTACTTCAACCTGAAACACTCGAAGGAATCATTCCACGGCAACCTGGTAATCCTGGACTGTGACCTATGCAGCATGGTGACATTGCATAACAAACCCATCTTCACCAAGGTGAGGGTCTGCGGAGCCGGTGGGAGATGGGGGCCCTTTGTGTCGACTAAAGAATAAAGCAGTGTGGGAGGGAGGGAGGCACGGTCAGTCCTCACCCTTGCTCCTTTCGAATCTATTTCCCCCCCCGCTCTATCTGAATCTGGCCTGTCTACCCTGCCAAGCTCTATCTCAGTCTGGCCTGTCTACCCTGCCAAGCTCTATCTGAATCTGGCCTGTCTACCCTGCCAAGCTCTATCTGAATCTGGCCTGTCCACCCTGCCAAGCTCTATCTGAATCTGGCCTGTCCACCCTGCCAAGCTCGATCTGAATCTGGCCTGTCTACCCTGCCAAGCTCTATCTGAATCTGGCCTGTCCACCCTGCCAAGCTCGATCTGAATCTGGCCTGTCTACCCTGCCAAGCTCTATCTGAATCTGGCCTGTCTACCCTGCCAAGCTCGATCTGAATCTGGCCTGTCCACCCTGCCAAGCTCTATCTGAATCTGGCCTGTCTACCCTGCCAAGCTCTATCTGAATCTGAAATGCAGAGGACTCGAGGAAGGGGAATTGAGGAATTGACCCGGATCACTGTTCTGAATCTCGGAGGATACACTCGAAAGCGGCTGACAAAAAAACCACAAGGCCCAACCTTCTTCAGCTGCTTCATCAATGACCTTCCTTCCATCATAAGGTCAGAAGTGGGGATGTTTGCGGATGGCTCACAATGTTCAGCACCATTCGCGACTCCTCAGATACTGAAGCAGTCTATGTCCCAATGCAGCAAGACCTGGACAGTATCCAGGCTTGGGCTGACAAGTGGCAAGTTACATTCACGCCACACAAGTGCCAGGCAATGACCATCTCCTACAAGAGAGGATCTAACCATCGCCCCTTGACATTCAATGGCATTACCATCGCCGAATCCCCCACATCCTGGGGGTCACCATTGATCAGAAACTGAACTGGACCCAGCCACATAAATACTGTGGCTACCAGAGCAGGTCAGAGGCTGGGAATCCTGCGGAGAGTAACTCACCTCCTGACTCCCCAAAGCCTGTCCACCATCTACAAGGCACAAGTCAGGAGTGTGATGGAATACTCTCCACTTGCCTGGATGAGCGCAGCTCCAACGCTCAAGAAGCTCGACACCATCCAGGACAAAGCAGCCCCGCTTGATCGGCACCCCATCCTCAAACATTCACTCCCTCCACCACTGACGCACAGTGGCAGCTGTGTGTACCATCTACAAGATGCACTGCAGTAACGCACCAAGTCTCCTTAGGCAGCACCTTCCAAACCCACGACCTCTACCATCTAGACGGACAAGAGCACCTGGGAACCCCACCACCTGGAGGTTCCCCTCCAAGTCACTCACCGCCCCGACTTGGAAATATATCGGCCGTTCCTTCACTGTCGCTGGGTCAAAATCCTGGAACTCCCTCCCTAACAGCACTGTGGGTGTACCTACACCACACGGACTGCAGCGGCTCAAGAAGGCGGCTCATCCCCACCTTCTCAAAGGGCAATTAGGGATGGGCAATAAATGCTAGACCCACCTAGCGACACCTACATCCTGTAAATGAATTTTTAAAATGAGGAATGTGATTCCGCACTGTCACTCCGACAATAGCTGACCTTTTGCCTCAACTCCCATGTTCTCCCCCCCCCCGCCCGCTTCCCACATCCCTGAATCTGGCCTGTCTACCCTGCCAAGCTCTACCTGAATCTGGCCTGTCTACCCTGTCAAGCTCTACCTGAATCTGGCCTGTCTACCCTGTCAAGCTCTATCTGAATCTGGCCTGTCTATCCTGTCAAGCTCTCTCTGAATCTGGCCTGTCTACCCTGTCAAGCTCTCTCTGAATCTGGCCTGTCTATCCTGCCAAGCCCTATCTGAATCTGGCATGTCTACCCTGCCAAGCTCTATCTGAATCTGGCCTGTCTACCCTGTCAAGCTCTCTCTGAATCTGGCCTGTCTACCCTGTCAAGCTCTCTCTGAATCTGGCATGTCTACCCTGCCAAGCTCTATCTGAATCTGGCCTGTCTACCCTGTCAAGCTCTATCTGAATCTGGCGTGTCTCCATGAGGTGACCTTTCATTCTTCTGAGTTCCAGAGGGCATAGGCCCCCTCGTTCCTTCTCATCCTGGGGCGGCCAATCTCGTGGGATTTTGCTGTGCTGCCCTCAATGCAAGCTTAGCCTTCCTTTAAATGTGGTGATCAAAACTGAGCATGGTACTGCAGGCGTGGACTCCCCAAAGCCATTATCGCAGGAATCCCTCATGCTAGCACTCCGTGATCCGGGACCAGTCTGGTCAGTTTGCGAGTTGCGTGTTGGACCTCTTCCCTCAATGTTGTTGTGTAGCCATTCATCACGTGGGCATCAGAGCAGGAATTGGGTGAGGAGGCCGTGGCTTTGTGGCTGGGGGAGAATGGGGAAAGGTATCCGAGCAGAGTGAGAGCGGCTACTGGGCTTGTTTCTCACCGCAGGTCTGCACGGAAGGCCGCCTCTACCTGGAGTTCACCTTCGATGATTTGATGCGCATCAAGAACTGGCATTTTAACATCCGGCAAAACCGTGAGCTGCTCTCGCGCAGTATCCTAGCAACACATGTGAGTACCTGAGTTATCTTCAACATACCGTACCCTTACCCGTGAGTTTTTGCGACCTTGTAGTGGGAAATGCACCGTCAAGAAGGTTGGTCTTGGTACCTGCAGCCAGTTCGTTGCCTAGGAACCAGCGGGCAAAAATGAGGCTTTTCAAAATGGCCGCCCGATCGCTTCGCGCTCGTAACAGAATCGCAGTGCACAGCAGGAGGCCAGGCCCTCCTTCGCGCCCGTGTTGGCTCGTTGGAGCTGCGCGATGTGTTTCAGTATTTATCGGAGTGTGGGCTAGGTGCTTGATCAAATCTAGACAGAGGTACTCCACTGTTCCCTGGGTCCGGGCAATCCAAGAAAACCACAAGTCCCACCCCCAGGCCCTATAAAAGTTCAACGCTCGAAATGTGTGCAGGAATTGCAGTGATTGAGTGTTGCTCTCATCCAGGCGGTCAATTATTCCTCCCTCCCTGTTCAGTACCAACCCCAGAGCCATAGAATCCCTAGACTGCAGAAGGAGGCTTTTCAGCCCATCCAGTGTGCACTGACCCTCTGAAAGAGCACCAGACCTAGGCCCACTCACCCGCCCTATCCCCGTAACCCCACCTTACCTGCACGTCTTCTGACACTAAGGGGCAATTTAGCACGGCCAATCCACCTAACCTGCACACCTTTGGATTGTGGGAGGAAACCGGAGCACCCGGAGGAAACCCGCACAGACACTGGGAGAACGTGCAGACTCCGCACAGACAGTGACCCAAGGCCGGAATCAAACCCGGGACCTTGGCGCTGTGAGGCGGCAGTGCTAACCACTGTGCCGCCCCTGATGCTATCTTAATTCATATTTGTCGACTCAAGCAGTCAATTCAAACCGAGTCATTGTACTGATGAAGATTGTCTTGTCTTGTGAAGGATTTGCTGAGATTGCAGTCAGCGATCAGCTAATTATTGCAAGACAAGCGGGGGAATGCATTTTCCGATGTCCCGAGTATTACCTGTACAATTCGGCGTCGCACAGCTAACAATTGTCCACCTCGATAAAAGTTCCCCCTCCACGTTGGTCCTACTGCCATAATCACGGTGCCTTTCATTTGTGTAACAGGCCCAGGATCCCCCGATGTTGGAGCAGTTATCCAACAGCATCACCCGCTCTGGGCTCACAAACTTCACCCTCAACTACCTCAGAGTAAGTAAGAAGTCCAAGCAGGGCTCCCACACCTGTCAGTAAAAGGAAAGGCACTTGGTGCGCAACTCTGCTCTCTTCATAAGAATGTGCTGCGTCGGTACGAACCTGGCACCAAATTGGTACCATTCGGCGGTCCTGAAGGTCAGCAGGTGAGTCAATAAGAAGACGGTTAGATACCCCTCCTCTGGAACCTAACCTGACCAGTGTTTGCCGGGACAGCAGCGAAGGAGCTTCACCCTTCGAATTGTGCTGTTGCCAAGGTGACGGGGCCTAAAAGTGGGCTGCAGCTCTGGTGTAAATTTATAGAGGTCGGTTCGGCTGGGCACGGTGGCGCAGTGGTTAGCACTGCTGCCTCACGGCGCCGAGGACCCGGGTTCGATCCTGGCTCCTCCGGGTCGCTGCCCGTGTGGAGTTTGCACATTCTCCCCGTGCCTGCACGGGTCTCACCCTCACAACCCAAAGATGTGCAGGGTAGGTGGATTGGCCACGCTAAACTGCCCCTTAATTGGAAAAAAAAAAGAATTCGGAACTTTAATTTTTTTAAAAAAATAGTTAGGCTGGGCTTGTTTTCCCTGGAGCAGAGAAGGCTGAGGGGGGCGGGGGGCAGATTAAGGCGTATAAAATTATCGGGGACAGAGATAGGGTGGACAGGAAGAGAACGGAGAAACGTTTTCTTGTATATAAAGGAGTGCTACTTTGAACAGACAGTGCCAACGTATCGAAGGGGTACTTTGGCCAAGATGTTGAGTACGGTATAGAGTATCGTAATTGCTCTTTCAAACCTTGGGGCCCTTCTGATAGACTGCAATAATCTTTCCAGGCCTGTTGTACGGAAAGTATGTCCAAATTGTCGAAGCTTTTCATTTTGCACTCATCAGAACAAAGGCAAGAATGCCAAATTTCAAACTCTCTCAACAATTTATACCGCAGGCGAAAAGGAGTTGGCAGGTCAACTCTGATTGGCTGAGGTCTTCGCGTTGTGAGAATCCTTCCTTTTGATTTCCCTTTGTTCCCATTTCTTTTCCTAGAACCGTAGAATTCATACAGTGCAGAAGGAGGACATTCGGCCCATTGAGTGTGCACCGGCCACCTGAAAGAGCGCCCTACCAAGGCCCAATCCACCGCCCTATCCCCATGACCCCACCTAGGGGCAGTTTAGTGTGGCCAATCCCCCTAACCTTTGGACTGTGGGAGGAAACCGGAGCACCCGGAGGAAACCCACGCAGACACGGGGAGAACGTACAGACTCCGCACAATTACCCGAGGTCGGGATTGAACCCGGGTCCCTTGCGCTGTGAGGAAGCAATGCTAGCCACTGTACCGCCGTGCCTGGTCAAATTTACAATATTTTTGGTCCGTGGACTCCTAATCGGAAGCAATGGACTGCTGGTCAGGACAGTGTGTTCCCAGGATTTATTTATTAGTGAGGCGGAAACGGGCTGATCGGCGCCGAAGGAATTTTGAGAACCAGCTTTGGAGGAAGTCAGATTGATTGGCTGGCTGGCAACCTGTGGGTTGGCCAGGGACAGTTGGATGGCAACAGTCGGCAATTGGTTCCTGTGGGATGCTTCAAAAGATAATATAATTAATCTGACAAAAACATAACTGACTAATACTACTTACCCAATGGCCCCCTTTCCAACTCGCCCAACTCGATATATAATAAACACACGCACACACAAAAACGTAGAGGGAAAGGGTGTTGGAGAGGGCAGAAAAATCATAATAAACTAAAAAGGATGAAAGATCTCCGATACACTCTGATGGTTTTCAGTTAAAATCTTTCAGGAGTTCAAGCTTTCACTTTGATGCTTGTTCCTTCTAAGCTGGAGAGTTGAACAAAAGTGATTAGACCTTGAATGAAGAAGGAACTTTCTCTCTCACACACTCTGCTGGAATCAAGGACTACTTTATTGTTGTAAAACCAGTGGGCGCCCGGCACATCTTTACTATGTAGTTGAAATAGAACATGGAACTGTATAGCACAGTACAAGCCCTTCGGCCCTCGATGTTGTGCCGACCATTTATCCTAATCTAACCTACACCCCTTCAATTTACTGCTGTCCTTCCATGTGCCTGTTCAAGAGTCGTTTAAATGTCCCTAATGACTCTGACTCCACCACCTCTGCTGGCAGTGCATTCCACACTGTTGTTGAAAACTCACCACTATTCTTGGAAGTCCCCCTATACCAAAAAGAGCCGGCATTCTAAATGGTGAACAGGGATTCTCACTCCCTGACTCCGATGCAGGCTTCAGTGGGTGCTATTCAGGTCAAACTATGTTTTCCAGTTATCCCCCGGTATAACCCATACCTTCACCGAAGATTTCATCTACTTACCACTTAGTAGCATCGATCCTGGGTCCCGCATTGCTAAGTAAGTAAAGTAGACTTTGGAATAACCACTATTTCAGGTTAAATTAAGTTATTTAATTGTTATATTTTTTTCTTTTAAAAGCTGCAATTACTTTCTTTACAGAAAGGAAAAAGATCTTGCCTCTGGATCCTTCTGGTTGGTTGAAGGGACCTTCAGGCCCACCTTGACAATCAATCTTCTTTTTAAAGTCTGGTCTTCTTTAGATGTATTCGTTGGTTAGCTCAGTTGCTGTGTCCTATCTTTCCCATGCACCGAGCTGTGAGAGCTGACTCTGCTGGCTATCTCTGACCTGACTCTGCCTACTCTTTAAATTCTAGTCTTCCTTAGATGTATTAGCTGGGGGCTGGTTTAGCACACTGGGCTAAATCGCTGGCTTTTAAAGCAGACCCAGGCAGGCCAGCAACACGGTTCGATTCCCGTACCAGCCTCCCCGAACAGGCGCCGGAATGTGGCGACTAGGGGCTTTTCACAGTAACTTCATTGAAGCCTACTCGTGACAATAAGCGATTTTCATTCATTTTTCATTTTCATTTTAGTTTGGCTGCTTTGCCCTGTCCCTTTCCCATGGCCGAGCTGACTGTAATCTGACTCTGAGCTGCTTGTTCCTTCTCTGCTTCTCCGCCTCTCTGCCTCTCTCCGAGTTCTGGTTCTGGTAGTTCCTAATCTGGTCTCTAGGTTTATATTCTCTTTCTACCATTTATTAAGTTTTTATGACTTTATTGTAAAGTAACTCTTATTTTCTTTGATTGTAAAAAGTATCTTTGATCTAAACATTCTAATCCAACTAAGTATTCATTTTGACACAACTTCATCTCCTAGATCTGATTACATTGTGTCCTTTGTGATGTTCAAAATGCTTTGACTTCAAGAGGTGTTACTTTTAATTCCTGTCATTTCTATAGTTTTATTTTCCAATTGTGTCTTCAGCTCAGAATTTTGACTTTGATTTTGGCTTTGAATTATGTTTCTCGTAGACTGATAGTCTCCAGTTTTCTTTAATTTACCTGGTGTTAGCAAAATTTCGCACCTAGAATTAGCACCAAATTCAACTGAACCTCATCCATTCCTTTCCAGGTGCTCACTAAGATAGTTACTTTCAATGAAGGTGTGAGCCATTGTTTTTGACTTCATTTCAAATCCTGTTTGTCTTGTTTGCTAAGCCTGCTTGACCAAGGCGATCTGCATTTTACAATCCTTCCCTGGCAGCTGCTGTTAACCCTTTGTGGGATCTTTCCCTGTATCCTCTCAGACCAGATATTGCCAGACTTCCATGTTTCAAATGACACATCTTTCCATATTTTCAATTACAACGCACCCACCCCTCTGTGTGTAAAGAACCGACCTCTGACATCTCCCCTATACCTTCCTCCAATCACCTTCAAATTATGTCCCCTCGTGACAGCCATTTCCGCCCTGGGGAAAAGTCTCTGGCTATCCACTCTATCCATGCCTCTCATCACCTTGTACACCTCTATCAAGTCACCTCTCTGCCCAAAGCTAGGGGAGTACTGGAAGGAGGTGTTTCGGGTAATTTCCACGGTAGTGCGTGTGAAACTGGACCCGGGTCCCCAGGAGGCCATATTCGGGGTGTCGGACCAGCCAGGGTTGGAAACGGGAGCGGAGGCAGATATCATAGCCTTCGCCTCGTTGATCGCCCGAAGGCGGATCCTGCTGGGATGGAGAGCAGCCTCTCCACCAAGTGCCCTGGCGTGGCGGGGGGACCTGTTGGAATACTTGACCCTTGAGAAGGTTAAGTTCGAACTGAGGGGAAGCTCGGAGGGGTTCTACAAGTCATGGGCACTATTTATTATGCCCATGGGTGGGTGGGGGGGGGTGGAGTGGGAGGGAGGGGGGGGCTGTGTAGATTAAGGGTGACTATGGGTAATCCCTGATTCCTTTTTGTCATTTGTTTATGTAAACATGCGGGCTGATGTTTGGGGGTTGGTGGGCGGATGGGATCGTTGTTGTTATGGGGACTGACATATTTTGCTGATTATTGTTTATCGTTGATGGATGTAAATGTGGGAGAAAATGTGAAAAAGGAGAATAAAAAAATATTTTTTTTTTTTTTTACAAGTCACCTCACTGCCTTCTTCGCTCCAGTGAGACAAGCCCTAGCTCCCTCAACCTTTCTTCATAAGACATGCCCTCCAGTCCAGGCAGCATCCTGGTAAATCTCCTCTGCACCCTCTCCAAAGCAACGATCTTGAATCTACAAAGAAAGCTGACACCCGTACCAGGGAAAACCCTCTCCAGCTTAGAAGGAACAAGCAGCAAAGTGAAAGCTTGACTCCCGAAAGACTTTAACTGAAAACCATCTGAGTGCATTGGAGATCTTTTATCCTTGATAGTTGATCATTGGTTTTTTTTCGCCCTCTCCGCTACCGTTTCCCTCGACGGTGTGTGTGTGGAGTGTCAGTTTAATTATACTATTGAAAAATAATGAAAAGCTACTTGTGTTAAATTTACAATCCTGGTGACTAGTTTATTGGGCTCTGAGAAGGTCCTCGGGTAGTTTAAATAAAATCTAACTTCACCGGCGACTGCGAGTCCGGTGGGACTGGAATTGACCTCTCACTCGCCTAGGGGGGCAGAATGGAAGGCAAAGAGCTTCGGCAAAATGCCTCGACTCTTCCGCAGTGTTGGCATTTGGCACTGCCAAGGAACTGAAAGTATTTCCCGTAAGTGTTTGCCCAGTATGAGCAAGGGAAGTGCAGCAGAGTGGAAGTTTCGCCAACCTAGGTCCTGTTTCTGACCTCAACGAAGAGGCAGGTTAACTGACGGAGCGACAGATCAGACCCCGGGGGTTAATTTGTGTTTTTTTTTTTTTTTTTTGTTCCCCCGACCCGTTTCCTCAACCTAGCTTTGCGTCATTCTGGAGCCCATGCAGGAACTGATGTCAAGGCACAAAACCTACAACATGAGCCCACGGGATTGCCTGAAGACCTGCCTGTTTCAGAAGTGGCAGCGGATGGTCGCTCCCCCTGGTAAAGAGGCTCGGGGTGGGGTGGGGTGGGACAGAGATGGCCTGTCAGGGAGCTCGAGCAGGCCGGGAGACTCGCCCAAGGGAACAGAGGGGAAGACTGTATTCGACCCACTCTACAGCTGAACGTATCGTCGGCCCGCCCCTAAAAATCAGACCCTGCCCCCCTCCAGGTGACACGCCACAGCGCTGCCCGGGGAATGCCTTCAAGATGGCTTCCGTAGAATTAATAGGCAAGGGGTGACGGCGAAAAGGCAGGAGGGTGGTGAAAAGTCACAATGCTCATTCGGAGAGCTGACACAGACACGATGGGCCGAATGGACACTCTACAATGCCCGTTGCAGCACGGGCTAGAGCCGGCGCAGTGTGACAACATTGCAGAGCCACCTCTGTGGGTCGAAGTCCAACACGGGTCGGGCAGAACGAGGCTGGGTGGCGTGAGGGGATTGGGGAATTTGCCTCTGATCACCTCTTTCTGGGTCGGGGGGGGGGGGGGGAGGTGGGTTATATGAACACCCAATTCCTGTCAGCCCGACTGACGAACGCGATCGTGTCTTTTGAATTTGTCCTTTGAAGGTTTGATCCCCTCACCTCACCAGTGGGTTATTGATTGTGGCGAACAGTGCCCGTCCTCCGAGAGGGTGAGGGAAGGGTCCGTCCCCTTTGATCCTCAAGCTCGCGTGTAAAGGACAAGCGCGTGCTTGGATGCAGTGCCTCCCTGTCTAAACAGAGAGAGAGAGAAGGCCCTGCCGTCCGCTGGAGTCTCTCGCTCCTTGCCTTCACTCACTCCCTTTCTACCTTGTCTTCTTCCCGCAGCCGAACCTGTGCGGCCACCCACGGCCAAACGGCGGAAGAGGAAGCAGTCCGGCGGCACCACATCCGGGACGGGGCCCGCCAGCAACAGCAGCGGGGGCAGCAAGAAGAAGAGCGCCCCCGCCGCCAACTTCAACCTGTCCACTCAGGTACCTGTAAGCATCCTTCTCCCCTGCCCATCTAACCGCTCGGCTCTGACCCGCTACTAACCCGCAAACAAACAGCTAGCCTCTTTACACAGACTCCTGGGAGGTGGGGGTGGGGGGGGGGGGGGGGTTGGGTGGTGGAATTGGAGTCCTTCCCTTCCCCCGGTCCCACCACTGGGGCAGTGTGCATTCCCTTCGATCGTAGGGATGGGGGGACCGTTTGCCCTGGAGGGTCACCTGTTTCATGTGGGAAGGGGGGGGGAGCAGTTTTTTTTTCTGCCTGTTGACCGTGGCGGGCTGCCCCTGCCCAATGGGCACGTTCTGCCCCAACCCTTCCCCAAACCGGAATAAAGAACAGAGGCGGCCAGAGGGGGAATCCCTTATAGATGGGTGAGGTTCACGCCCCCCCCCCGGGGCAGGAGCAGCAGGTGCCCATGTGACCGGGCCTAGGAAACTCAAGAACGTTAGCTGATGCCAACGCCTCACTGACGCTGCCATCTGAGCAAGAAGCTGAGGATGCAGGGAGGGAGGGGCAGGAGTGAGCTGAGGGAGTGGCAGTGGAGGTCATGGCAGGAGTGGGGGGGGGGGGGGGGGGGGGGGGGTGGTTGCGAGGCCATGAGTTTTTGGTGACATCAGCTTGTTTAGGATAGAGTTGGGAGTTGGCCGCTTGGAGGCCACAGTGATGAGAGCATCCAGCTGGTAGAAGAGCCCTTTACTTTCCATTTGAAATGCACAGTGCCATACCAATGAGCCCTGTCAGAAATCCAGCCCTAACTCCACAACCTTACAGCGAGAACAAGCCTGACCCTTTTCGGTTTGTGGGGGGGGGGGGGGGGGGGGGGGAGTTGTTTCGCGGGTGGCGTGGGGTTTCAGCCCCTCGTCTGCCTTCCCATTCTTAAACCAAAGCGTGGGGAAGCAAACGAGTCGGTAGGCCACCCCAGGAAACATTTTTGACACCGTCGAGGTGCTTTCTGGTGACCGTTACTGCTTCACGAGCAATCTCATTGCGGTTCTGGAGGCCATTTTACATCAAACTGTTTGGGGCTGTCGAGGGAGCTGTCAGCGAACTCTTGCATTACTCCTTCCCTTTGACTCTGCTCTTTTTCCCCCCCCCTCTCGCTCTCGGTGACGTGGCTAGTTCTAACCCTGACTGTTTTGGGGGTTTGCCAAGGAGTACCTCCTTTGCAGTGCAGCACCGACCTGCTGTGTTCTTCGCGCCGTGACACCCGCCCTTGACCGAGGAAAGCTCACGTTGAGCGCTCCCTCGGAACCGCTGCTCCAGCCGACCGCGTCGAGCCCCTTGCCCACCATTCCCCTGAGCCCACCACAGTGCGGCCTGACTGGCGGAGGGCAGATCAAGCCAAGGCCCGAGTTTGGGGGACAGGCCGCTCAAACATTGGGCGCGTAGTGAGGTTAACGTGATGGTTGAGCACCCCCATTGCCCCGGGGGTGGGGGGGGGGAACAAAGCACAGTTTGTGCGACATCAATAAATGGGCATTTCCGGCGGTACGTGGTCACGCTCAGGTCTTTCCTGCGGAGGGGACAGCTGGCCAGGCCGAGGCTCTGTTAAAGAACACAGCAGGTTTCTGCGTTTTTCTTTTCTGAAACTAGTTCTGAATTCCTCTTTCCCAACCCCCCCTCAAAATTCTAAGGGAAAAAAAGCTCAATAAAAGAGCTCGGTGTGCATGCAGTGAGTAAGGTAGCGAACGAGTTTAGCAAGACGAACCTTTGATTTAAGAGTGCCCTCTTCTCTTGCAGGTTCAATCTGAGAGTAACTTGCTGGGCTAAAAAAAAAAGGGGGGGGGTTTGGGATTGTAACCCTGCATACCCCCCTCCCCGCAAACACACACACACACCCCCTGTGTGGGACAATATCAGCCAATTCGTGGGCCTCAGTGTCTTCGCTATCGAGGGGCTTTAAGTTCTGTGTAAAAAGAAGCAATGGTTAGGATTTCCCCCCCCGAACCTAATCTTTTGACAAGTGGTTTTCCTCGAATTAAACCGGCCTTTGATTCTAGCCCAGCTTGGCTCAGGAATGGGAAAGTAAGATAAAGTCGCCAAGGGACCTTGTTTCGCTTTGAGGGTTAGACTTTTAAAGCAAATCTTCCTCTCTTACGGAAGAAGCCCCTCCATAAAACAGAGAAAGCCTGTCCCTCGGTTGTTTGGTTGAAATCTCGTGACCCCCGGGCGACTCAAACATGGCCCCCTATTCCCGTCAATAAACTGTTAGCTGGGGGATTGTACAGTTTTTCCAAAAGATGTTTGTAACCAGCGAAGCAAGTTATAACGGTACGTTTGGAACAGATTTTCGGTCTGATTTGGACTGGGAATTAGCGTAATCAAGCCTTGCCTTTCTTTTTGAAAAGGAAGTTTTACCTCACGATGGACAATCATCAAAATTTGCATGCAAAATCATCAAAATTTGCATGCAAAATCATCAAAATTTGAGCTCAAAATCATCAAAATTTGAGCTCAAAATCATCAAAATTTGAGCTCAAAATCATCAAAATTTGCGTGCAAAATCATCAAAATTTGAGTGCAAAATCATCAAAATCTGCGTGCAAAATCATCAACATTTGCATGCAAAATCATCAAAATTTGCATGCAAAATCATCAAAATTCGGGTGCAAATTTGGCTTTTTGCGGCATTAGAGAGTACGATAAATCAGAGCGCCCACAAGTAACGAACATAAATCGCCATGCAGCAACACTCACTACCCCCCCCCCCCCCCCCAAACAAAACAGTCACTTGTTGCCTTGCATCCCCACGTTCTCTGCTCCGTCAGCGCTTTCCCCGGGTTAGCAGGGATTGAGCAGTGGAACAAACTCTTTATCCCCCACCACTGCCCTCCCATTCCGGCCGGCTGTTGCTGAATCCATCGGGGGTGGGGGGGGGGGGGTTTCATTCGAGGTAAATGCTTGTTAAGCGGCGCGGCCTGTGTGGTGGTGGGGGCGGGGCGGGGGGGGGGGGGGGGGTGGGGGAGAAGGAATTCTTATTTTTTCTCTCTGCTTGTCTTTGCTGTGGTTTAATCGCTGCGACCTGACCTACCCTACCCTGTTGTAGGACGTTATGATTGTGGGTGAGCCAGCACTAATGGGTGGGGAGCTCGGTGACGAGGATGAGCGGCTAATCACGCGGTTAGAGAACGGCCAGTATGACGCAGCCAATGGCCTCGATGAGGAGGAGGACTTCCGCAACCTGCCCGCCTTGGGGACTGGCAGCCCCTGGAGCAGTAAGCCGCCGTCAAGCCAGGAGAGCAAGTCTGATAACCCCACGTCCCAGTGACGGCGCTGGGGGGCGGGGGCTGGGGAGGGCTTGAACGGCCATTTCAGAATTGCAGGGACTGATAACGCACTCGCCCATCTTAAACCCGAGACTGGGCACCAACAGTTACGCCGTTGTGAACACAAAAGAAATGCTTCTCGAACAGTGACCCAGGGCCAAAAAAAAAGTAAGTGTATTAAACGAGTTTGGAGGTGACTGCTGCCTATTGGGAGGTAAATGTCCTGTCGTACTGGGCCTTCTGATCTAGGCCGCAGCCCTGTTAGGAGTAGGCCGAGCAGGTGAAGGTCAGGCAGGGTTCCTGCTCCAGTTTGCTATCCCTGGGCCCCTGGAAGTGTGGGGTGACCTCTGCCAGATTCAGACAAGAGAGAGGGGGAAAGGGGAATGACTTGCTCATCCGCCGGGATGTATCGACACGTTGGCCAGCTCAGCTTTTACTTCAAATTGGAGCCTTGCCCTCGAGGCAATTGCCTCTCATCTGTCAGTCTGTAGGAAGTATAGTCGTGTCAGCATAATGATAATCTCTATTAGTGCCACACGGAAGCTTACAGTCACTGTGAACATTCCCTAGTCGACACATTCCGGCGCCTGTTCAGGTACACTGAGGGAGAATTCAGAATGTCCAATTCACCTAACAAGCACGTCTTTCGGGACTCGTGGGAGGAAACCGGAGCACCCGGAGGAAACCCACGCAGACACGGGGAGAGAACGTGCAGGCTCCGCGCAGACAGTGACCCAAGCCGGGAATCGAACCCAGGGACCTGGAGCTTTGGGGCAGTAGTGCTCACCACTGTGCTACCATGCCGCCCCATGTATTCGACTGAACTCACTGGACCCAGTAAATGTATCAATCCTTCCTTACCGAGCGCATTCCTTCAGTTGAGGAACATGGCTATCTTAAATAGTGAATGAGACTTACCCTGTGAATTGGGCCAGAGTTGTCGGCACCTCTTTGTGACGGCTAACGAAGCACTTGCTGCTCTGCTAATGCATCACCTGGAGAAGCCTGTGCTTGGCAGGTACGATCCAAGAGCCTAAACCTCATGGCGAACAAAATATTTTCTTACCAGAGAGTCCAGTGTTAAAAAGGAACTCCCCGTAATTTGCTCCCTGCGTTGAAACATAGGAACAGGAGTGGGCCATTCAGCCCCTCGAGCCTGTCCCGCCATTCAGTGGCCGACCTGCGGCCTAACTCCATATTCCTGCCTTGGGCCCGCATCCCTTAATATCTTTACTTCAAACTCTATCTCCGATTTAAAATGAACAACCGATCTCGCTTCGACTGCTCTTTTGTGGGAGAGAGTTCCAAACCGCTACCACCCTTTGAGTGAAGAAGCTCTTCCTAACATCTCTCCTGAACGGTCCAGCCCTAATTTTTAGACTGTGCCCCCCTAGTTTTTGAATCTCCAACCCATGGAAATAGTTTGTCTTTATCTACCCTGTCTTTCCCTGTTAATATCTTCAATACTTCGATCAGATTGCCCCTCAGCCTTCTAAATTCCAGCAAAAACAGGTCTAATTTGTGTAATCACTCCTCATACATCAACCCCTGTAATCCGGGTATCATTTTAGTAAACCTTACGTTGCACTCCCTCCAAGGCCAAAATATCCTTCCTGAGGTGTGATGCCCAGAACTGCTCACAGTGATTCCAAGTAAGGTCTAACCAGGGGCTGGTAAAGCTGCAGCATAACCCCTGTGTCTGTATATTCCTACGGTGTGGTGGCCGGAACTGCTCACAGCGACTCCCAAGTGGAGTCTAACCAGGAGGTTTGCACAGCCAGTTGTGTAGCTCGGAGATCAGGATGAGCTCCCTCGGGCCTTCTGGTAGGCCCTGGCCACCATTTGTGAAGTAGAGCGGGGTTTAGCTTGAGTCTTGACTGCAGCTCTGAATTAATGCACTTACCTTTTTTTGCCCTTGCTCTCAGCTGATATTTCTGTTTTGTGCTGGTTGCTGTGCGTGTGTGTGTGTGTGTGTGTCTTGTGTGACACTGTTAAGCGTGAAGCTGACGACGGGTCAAATTGCCGCGCACGGGTTGACATTTTGCGTTGTGCAGTTTGCCTCAAATCAGAGTTGGGTTCTTTTTTTTCGTCTCATCTTTCCCCCCCCCCCCCCCACCCCACCCCTGTCTACCTGTAATCGAGAAGGGGTTTTGAAAAAACCATTGAAACCCGCCTTGTACTCCAATCGCCAAGAAGCCAGCAGAGAGGGAACCGCCTGCGACGCAGACATTTCCTGCATTGTCCTAACCAGAAACACACACACAAAAATATGGGTTGTAAACTTGTCACCTGTGCCCTCTTCCGGCCACCGCTCCCGGCCGGAAGCTCAGGCATTCAACGGGATCTTTCAGGAATTCCGGAGTGGAAATATTGCATCGGAAAGACATCATTTTTTTTTGTTTGTTTGTTTAATTTTTATTTTTTAATTTCTCCCGTTCTGTTTAGATCTTCCGCACCATGTACCATTCTTAGACAGAGGACAGAGCCCTAATCCCCGTGGCCTCGGTCATTGTCGCGAGCGACTGGCAGCTCGGAGGTGCGTGCCGCAGGACGGTTTCAGGGTTCAATCTCAAGCGTCTGCTCGCTCGGCCTTCCACCCTCCACCTCCCCGCCCATCTCCCCACCCCCGGCAAAGCTGCCAGGCTTGAGACTCGGGGGTGGGGGTGGGGGCTGGGGGGGGGGGGGGGGGGGGCCGACCTGGAGGATTGTGGGTGCTGAACTGTGACCCAGGTCTGGCCCATGGTGTCTGGAGAGCCAGCCCAATGTACCAATCGGGACGTCCGTGGTCCCGTCTCCTGCCACTCCGGCTGTGACCGGAGACACGCACACACCATTTTAAAAAGAACATTTTCGAATGCGGTCTCGTGCCCGACTGGTGACAGATGAACCGGGGGGGGCGGGGGGGAATACAATTGGCGATGTAAATGTGTGGAGGGGTGTGTCTGCCCCGTTGCGGTTAATGTACCACTCGCTGAGCCGTAGGCGGCGAGTGACGGGATGGAGAATGTGTTGGGTTACATCGCGCTGACTGTGCAGTTGTCGTCTCTGTTGAGCTACGCAGAAGGTTCTTGTCACCAAGCTGAGGCACAGCCCTGTGGCGTTCCCCGCCTTCTGTGCACTGTTGTGTTTTTTGTTTCTTCTTGCCGTCGAAATTGGACGCACCCCTTTTCCGGTAAACCGGAACATGCTGGGAAAATGGCCGCCACGGAGAGAACAGGCAGCAGAACTCCCCACTCCCCCACTTTGATTTGCTGCTTCTTCTGTGCCGACGATCTGTTAGCCCCGGGTTGGTTAAAGGGAGGCATGCTTACTCCACCCAAGAAAGTGTCCGTTCTTTTTTTTTTAAATGCTCGCATGAGGATTTCAAACGCTCTGGGGTGGGGCCCAATGCCAAGCTGTGGGCTGGTGTGACTTTCGAACCTTCTGCACATGTGTGCGTGGGTTTCCTCCGGGTGCTCCGGTTTCCTCCCACAGCCCAAAGATGTGCAGGTTAGGCGGGGGTATGGGGATAGAGCGGGCGGTGGGAAGTGCTGTTTCGGAGGGTCGGTGCAGACTCGATGGGTCCAGAGGCCTCCTTCTGCACTGTAGGGATTCTATTCTATGTCCTGATGTGTTGGCGGGATCCCTACCCCCTCCCGGGAGAGGCACCTTAGTGTGGCGCTCCGAACCCTTAACAGTGAGCCCCAATCTGGGGACCAATGGTCCCGCGTATCTCCCTCTCAAAGCCAGTTACGGTGTGTAGCTTGTAAGTGTTGGACGAGATCGAATAGAGAGTAAGTTATTGTGTATAGTTAGTGTGTCCTTAAGTGTCTTACAGTTGGAGATTTATCCCTTGTTGCACAGGCCTCGATTAAAGATTCAGGTACAAGCGTTGGAGTGTAATAGGGCCCACAGTCCATCTTTTATTGTCTGGAGAAAGAACTCGATGATGCAATGTCAAGAGCAACGAGTGAGGATGCTTGGAGGGACATTATCAGTTGGCTGACCCTTGTGGAATATCTGAACGACTTAAGCTGCCAAACTGCCTTTTATTTTCCCTTAGATCCCACCCGTGGTAACTGACCACTTCTGCCTCGTGTGGTATTGCCGCCAGATATTCATTAGGGCGTCGGGGGGGGGGTGGTCTTGTGCTGTTCACTAAGGCCTGTGGGCAGCATTTCCGATTAAAATACACAAATCCGGTGTCGCTTTCCCCCCCCCACCACCGTGTAAAATCCCAGTTCCACTGTGTTAGTGCATTGGCGATAGGAGTGCGTGTTATTGCTCTTTCGTGCTTAATATGACTGCCCCACTAACGCTTGCAACTATCGTGAACCCCCCACCCCCACCCCTTTTCTCACTGCCGTGGACCAAAAGCGATGCCTGCGAACCAGTGGCCTGGATTCTGGTGTGCCCGGGGAGAGTGCTTCCCGCTGACCCTGCTCCCCATCAGCGCCTCAAATGGCGCACGTGCTCTCTTAAAGACTGCCCGAGACTTGCCCCTCGATGTTGCTGTCCCTCAACGTGGTCGGAGTCCGACCACGGTGCCTGTAGGGTGGCTTGAGGTCCGGGTGTGGCCGTCTATTCCCCCGGGGGGGGGGGGGGGGGGGGCGTGGCGTGAGGTATGCTGGTTTAGGGTAGGATGAGCAGAGGCCATTCTCTCCTTTCGAGAAGTGTTACCACGTGGCATTCTGAAACCTGAGTGCGTGGACCAGGGCTGCCTGCGATCATAGCCCTAGTTGTGGTTTTTAGACCCCCTCCACCCCCAGGGAACCCACTGAAGGGGATAAATCCCCCACCGAATTTAAGCCTTGGATTAAAGGCAATCCTTTGGTCCCAGCTCGCACCCTTGTTTGCTCTTGAATTCGATCTGTAACTTGTACATTTTTTTTTCCCATCCTTAATAAGCTGTGAAACCCTGGGTGACGTTTGACTTGTAAGCTCTCACAGAAGTGGCAGGAATATTTTGCTGAATATGTAACATGTGTATAAAACAAAAATAAAGTTCCATCCTTTTGTACCAGATCACTACAGACAAAAACCCGTGGGTTCTTGTTGCTTTGACCCATTACGAATTGTTACGCTCTTTGAGTAAAGTACTTTTTCTCAGCTACGTGCGTCTGACAATTCTTTTGTGTGTGTCCCTGCCTGTCTCCTGTTGGATTGATTGATTGATATTTATTGTCACGTGTACCGAAGTACAGTTAAAAGTATATTTCTGCGGCCAAGGAAACATGCACAGTGCGGGGAATGTATCTTTGCTCCTGCTCTCCCTGGTTCCACTTATTATTATCCACTGATTTGTCACTTATTAACCTACTCCGCAAGTTTAGTAGCGTCCCTCCTGTGATGTCTCGGGGTGCCACGCTCCGTATAAAAATAGGACTGGCGGTCAGGAACGTGCTCCCACTGATATTTTGGGGGCCAAGTGCCTTGGGAGTTTACTGGAACAAGGCCGAGCTCGTACTAAAAGCTGCCCTCGTTGCTCGTAGCTGCAGTATCTCCTGCAGGCGGTGACCCGCGTCGCTGCACACACCCCCTTCGACGCTGGCACGTCCACCGGCATTTGCTGGCTTCCCACGTGCTGCCCAAATAGTGGCGACGAGGGGATTTCCACAGTAACTTCATTGCAGAGTTAATGTAAGCCTACTTGTGACACTCATAAAAATTATTATGATTGGTCTTCACAACCTTTGCCAGCAGCTCTTCCTGAACCTCTCAGCCCGGCTTTGCATCACTGCACTCGTGCGACTTGTCCTTCCTCTTCCCTCTGCCTCAGCACCGTTGCTCCTCCATCCTTTCTCCCATCCTCTAACCCTGCTTCACCATTTGTCCTAACGAGGCACAACGTTCCACCCTCTACCTTTTGAAGGCTCAACTGGGATTGATTAAATAAGATTGTAAAGATTAAGAGCAAGAGTCGGGCCTGCTCCGCCATTCGAGAGATCATGGCTGGTCTGATTATGATCACTCTTTCCTATCTGCACCCCTCCCCCCATAACGCTTGACCTTGTCAATACTTTGAACTCAGCCTTGAATATATTCAGTGACCCACAGCTCTGGGGGAGGGAATTCCACAGACTAATGACCCTGAGAAGAAATTTCTCCTCCATCTTAAATATGAGGCCCCTTTTTTAAACAGAGCCCCTTCGTTCTATATCCACTGAGGGGGAAACATTCAACATCCACCCTGTTGAGCCCCCTCAGAATTGTCCATATTTCAATGCGATCGCCTCTCAATTCTTCTAACCTCCCAATAAGTGCAGGCCAGATCTGCTCAATCTAGTCTCTTAAGACAAATCCCCGACATCCCAGGAATCGGCCTAGAGAATCTTCTCCAAACGGCCTCCAGTGCGAGTATATCCCTCAAGTTGTCACTACAGTTAACGATCGAGCAATATGCAAGTAATCTTTATTAGTGTCACAAGTAGGCTTACATTAACACCAATGAAGCTACTGTGAAAATCCCCTCGTCGCCACATTCCGCCGCCTGTTCGGGTACACCGAGGGAGAGTTCAAATTACCTAACAGCACGTCTTGTAGGAGGAAGCCCACGAAGACACAGGGAGAACGTGCAGACTCCACTCAGACACACGTGTCGGTTTTGATGTGTAAGAATTTGCATGCAAATTGCTTGAATTGTACACAGGCTGTTCTCCTGTTCACCACAGAAGGTCACTGCAGCCCCACTAACATAATGTTGGGCAATGCCTAGACAGTTGCGCTTCATTCCGAGGCAGGCCCTGCATCTTCTTTCTAACTGGAAACGAGCTCAAAGGCTTGTCCAGCCAGAACGGGCACCAGGCCTCTAAGCTCCTTTCCCAGTGTTAATCCTTTTTGTAAAAAAAAAAGTGTTCCATGCCTCCACTGAGGAAGGCCACAGGCAATGCGTCTGCATGTTTTTGTGTCCGCAGACACGTACGTGCATGCATGCACGTGTGTCCATGGGTCCGTTTTTACGTGTTTTATGTTTATAACAACCGTGCCCGTTGACCGCTCCTGGATGTTTTGTTTCTGTTCGATCGGCGAGCTTCGAACTGAAGCATCTTCAAACGTGAGGGTTTCCAGTAGGTGTCCCGTGAAACAGCCAAGAATCGGACATTGTGTCTACCGCGCTCCCTTTGCAGGTGGTCACTAATTTAAAAATAAAGTATTAAAAGACAAATCGGATTTCCCAAACTCCAGACTGACTGCCTGCGATGCTCACCCGTGCCATGTGGAGTTGGAAGAGTATGCCAAGAAACCGGATTTATCCTGCGTCTTGCTTGGCCTTGAGGTGCAGTGCCCCTCCCCCTCCCGGGCCAGAAACTCTGGGCTCCAGGCCCACTTCAGGCATCGATGACCACGTTAAGTACGTTCGCAACACGGCAAAGCAGGTTGTCCTATCGGCCTGTAAAGTCCTCTCCAGCGGCAACCTACAGAGTGGGAGTTGCTGGGTCCGCTGTACTGCAGAAGGCAACAACAACCCTTTGCAGCATCTTTTTTAAAATATTTTGCGTGACGTGGGTTAGTCCAACATTTATTGTCCCTTTAAAAAGGTGGTTGTGAGCCGCCGTGCACTGTGTGGTGTAGGTACACCCATAGTGCTGTTAGGGAGGGGGTTCCAGGATTTTCTTTTTAAATTTAGAATACCCAATTCATTTTTTCCAATTAAGGGGCAATTTAGCGCGGCCAATCCACCTACCCTGCACATCTTTGGGTTGTGGGGGTGAAACCCACGCAGACACGGGGAGAATGTGCAAACTCCACACGGACAGTGACCCAGAGCCGGGATCGAACCCGGGACCTCGGCGCCGTGCTCCCATTGTGCCACGGGTTTCCAGGATTTTGCCCCAGTGAGTGAAGGAACGGCCGATATATCTCCAAGTCGGGGTGGTGAGTGACTTGGAGGGGAACCTCCAGGTGGTGGAGTTCCGAGGTATCTGCTGCTCTTGTCCTTCTAGATGGTAGAGGTCGTGGGTTTGGAATGTTGTCGAAGGAGCCTTGGCGAGTTGCTGCAGTGCATCTTGTAGATGGTACACACGGCTGCCACTGTGCGTCGGTGGTGGAGGGAGGGAGCGTTTGTGGATGGGGTGCCGATCAAGCGGGGCTGCTTTGTCCTGGATGTTGTCGAGATTCTTGAGTGTTGGAGCTGCGCTCATCCAGGCAAGTGGAGAGTATTCCAACATATGTTAGACTTGCGTCTCCAATACTCATGGACCAAAGCAATGGAAGTCCGTAGCCATCAGCACCTCCTTAGGCAATAATATGATTCTGATTCAGTTTCTACACCTTTAATCCTGGTAGTTACCCTTGACCAGTCACTGAACTGGACCCAGCCATATTAATACTGTGGCTACCAGAGGCTGGGAATCCTGCGGAGAGTAACTCACCTCCTGACTCCCCAAAGCCTGTCCACCATCGACAAGGCACAAGTCTACAAGGGGCTAGTTTAGCACAGTGGACTAAACAGCTGGCTTGTAATGCAGAAACAAGGCCAGCAGCGCGGATTGGTCATGATAAATTGCCCTTAGTGTCCAAAAAAGTTAGGAGGGGTTATTGGGTTACGGGGATAGGGTGGAAGTGGGTCGGTGCAGACTCGATGGGCTGAATGGCCTCCTTCTGCACTCTATGTTCTAACAGCACTATGTTCTGACACCACACGGACTGCAGCGGTTCGAGCAGGCGGCTCACCACCAGCTCTTTTTTAAAAATAAATTTAGATTACCCAATTCAATTTTTTCCAATTAAGGGGCAATTTAGCATGGCCAATCCACCTACCCTGCACATCTTTGGGTTGTGGGGGCGAAACCCACGCAGACACGGGGAGAATGTGCAAACTCCACGCAGGCAGTGACCCAGAGCCGGGATCGAACCCGGGTCCTCGGCGCCGTGAGGGCACAGTGCTGACCACTGCCCCACCGTGCTGCCCCCACCACCACCCTCTCAAGGGATAATCAGGGATGGGCCTAGTGAATATCGTGCACCATGGGAAGCACTGCGGGTTAAGGGTCGGGGCGGTTTAAGGTTGGGCCTAGCCTGTTAGTGAATACCATGTACTCCGGCTCCCACTGCAGTACATCACAAACATCATCCATGTTCGGACGCCAAATCAGATGATGAAGAAGAAGGATTATGAGGGGTGATGACCAGCTTAGTAAAGTGTGTTTAATGCGGAGTCTCGCAGCAGGAAAGAAAAATGGGGGGAATGGAAATCTCCAGAAAGGGTTTACTGATTATTTATAACAAAAACTACAATGAAATGCTGAGCAGCTACATTTGGTTAATCATTAACAGCCTGTAATGGTCCTCCTGATACACCCAGGCCCGTGCGGAATCCTAGCCTTTCTGAAGACAAACCGGGGCGGAGAGAATGGCAGGACCTTCCCCGGGACTCTGTAGAACATTTCAGCGGGATCGGATCCAATCGCCGCCTGTTACCGGGCAGAGCACAGCCTTGTGGGCCAACCCACTGACCAACAGCCAAATCAATCAAATCCCAGCCCATCTCGGTCATTGATGCCCGTCAATCTGCAACTCCAGTTCAAACCAGCACAGACTATCGCAGTGATCTCTCCTGCTGCTGAATTCTGCTTGAGTTAAAGGCACAGGCCACTCCTCTGAAGGACACAGGTCATTAATCATCCACGAATCAAAATGTAACGGCAAAAAACAAAAGAAAGAGAAAATAAGAGAATAAACAGGAACAAACAGAAAGGACCCTTAAAATGGTACTCACTAACAGCAGGGTAGTTTGAACTGTAGCCATGTAAAATGGCTGCGTTCCGATTAATCTGGCCAAAACCCAGTTTAAAATGGCTAACCCGAGAGACTGCTGGGAAAAGCAGCCAAGAAGACACAAGCAGGCAGCTGCAAATATGTTCGCATATTCAGCTCTGGGAACGTAGCCCAGATCGATACTCAGGGCTATCAACAGCCCTTCAACCCAGGTATCCGCAGTTTCATCCAGGACTGTTTACACCTAATCTACTCAGACATCCACAGTTAAATCGGCTATCCCCGGGAACAATTGCAACATATTAGCAATTGAATACCGGGCCAGACCTGTCGGCGCCTGCAGTGGCCGAAACAAAGGCAGGTGAACGACCACCCCCCGATCGGGGAATCGCCTCACCATTGGACACATCGACCCCAGAGACTGGGGACAGAATCCAATCACTTGGGACTCAGGGTCAAGGGCCGCCCCGGGAGGCGGGAAGCCCCTGGGCCCTATAAAAGTAAAGGTCCAAGTTCAGATCTCTCTCTCTCATCTTCGCCTGCTCGAGACCTTCGGAAGACCAGCCACCGGTAGCAGTAAGTTTGAATCCAACGATCGCTATCCGGTAGAGACACCTAGCCACCAACCTGTAGCAGCCTTTTGAATCCCGCGGGCCAGATTTGATTGGACAAGCCATTCGTTTCCCTGACCTGGTGGGCTCTTCCTAAGTTAAGTATTGGCCAGTAGGGGTAGGTTTGTTATATAGAAAGTAGTATTAGGGTATTAATATTGCTTGTATATAATAAATGATCGTTGTTTTAATCCTTACTAAGCGGTGTGCTGTGTTATTAATCATAACCTGAACTTGAACCAGGTGGCGGTATCATAAAGATACCTGGTGACTCGTGAGCAAAGGTGACCTAAACAGAGCAAATAGAATAAAGCTAGAAAGAGCAACAGAACCCTAAACCACCCCTAGCCCAAACCCTCACCCTAACCCTCAGTTTGTCCCATGCTACATGGTATTCACTAACTGGAAAAGATTTGGTGCGAAATGAAGCAAGGGTACCTCAGAAGCATCGATGATTGTTTTGATTTAGGTGTCAGGTGTTTGTGGTGGAAATACAAGATCTTCCACCCGCATCGCTGAGTTATAGTCTAATAATGTGTGTGGTGGAGGATGACGAACTCTTGTTGCGTTACAAAACTACATTCCTTCGCTGCTGAATCATCCGTCCCAGATTTTGTGCAACTGGGAGATTCGTGCATACTCAACATCCAAACTATGCGATTGGCCTTATCGCCAGCGTGCTCAGAAACAACAGAGCCAAAATATGGCAGATAAAAGAATCTTCAACAGCCAAAGTGGAAAGTCCCAGAGCTTTCGCTTTCTGGCGAATATTGCGGAACGGGCCCCCGTGTAGGACGCCCTATAGCGTGCCAAGCCACCCATGAGGTGAAGGCAGGTGCGGAGGGGAGGGAGGAATGTCCTCATGTTAGCTCATCCTTGGCTAACGCTGGCAAACGGAGGCTGAATATCCTCAATAAGCACCCTGAGGTATCGCAAAAGGAGTTGGAGGCATTTGCTCATGGAGGAATGAAAGTCAAGGCTAATTGGCGCATAGTTAGGTTCCAGGGATCATCCAAACAGGCAGGGGGCTTGCTGGGATCAAAGTGCGAAGGATTTTTCCAAATCTCTTCCTCCTTTATGCAAGTGTCTCAGTCCAGCCCCGGTTATTGGGGGTAGGCCGGGGCCTTCGGGTAAAGCACTACCGTCGAAGCCCTGCCAGACTGCCTCCCCCAGACGAGGAAGCAACTCGAAGTATCCACCTGCGAACTCCACAATGCGCGGGCTGGCTCGAAACTCGTGGAGCAGCCCTGTTCCGATAAAGATCGCCCCTTCAAGGTCAGCGGCCAACCAGCAGAACCAGCATCTCAACATTTCTCTGTCGATCGGGTCCACGCAGAAGAGAAATTAAAGATTGGGGAATTTCAGGAGCGCTTTTCAAAAGCCTCACAAGGCCCAAAACGTGCTTTAGGGCCTTTTTAAATGCCTTCCCTATCACACGGGATGAAGTGGGGCAGCCACTTTGCATGTAGTGAACTCCCTCGGCCTAACTCTAACCCATGCCCTCTCAGTCCTAAATATCAGTGTCCTCAGACCCCTACTATACTCCTTATACACCTATGACTGTGTGGCCAAATTCCCCTCCAACTTGATTTTCAAATTTGCTGATGACACCACCGTCGTGGGTCGGATTTCGAACAATGACGAGACAGAGTACAGGAATGAGATAGAGAATCTGGTGAACTGGTGCGACGACAATAATCTCTCCCTCAATGTCAACAAAACGAAGGAGATTGTCATCGACTTCAGGAAGTGTAGTGGAGAACATGCCCCTGTCTACATACGAAGTAGAAAGAGTCGAAAGCTTCAAGGGCTAAAGGAGCTGGCTTTGAAAGCAGACCAAGGCAGGCCAGTAGCACGGTTCAATGCTTGTACCAGCCTCCCCGAACAGACGCCGGAATGTGGCGGCTAGGGGCTTTTCACAGTAACTTCATTTGAAGCCTACTTGTGACAATAAGCAATTTTCATTTCATTTTCATTTCATTTAGGTGTACAGACCACCAACAGCCTGTCCTGGTCCCCCCATGCCGACACTATAGTTAAGAAAGCTCACCAACGACTCTACTGTCTCAGTAGACTAAGGAAATGTGGCATTTCAGCTACGACCCGCACCAACTTCTACAGATGCACCATCGAAAGCATTCTTTCTGGTTGTATCACAGCTTGGTATGGAGCCTGCTCGGCCCAAGACCACAGGAAACTACAAAAGGTTGTGAATGTAGCCCAGTCCTTCACACAAACGAGCCTCCCATCCATTGACTCTATGTATAATTCCCGCTGCCTCGGAAAGGCAAACCAGCATAATTAAGGACCCCACGCACCCCGGACATACTCTCTTCCACCTTCATCCGTCAGGAAAAAGATACCAAAGTTTGAGGTCACGTACCAACCGACTCAAGGACAGCTTCTTCCCTACTGCCATCAGACTTTTCAATTACCTACCTCGTATTAAGTTGATCTTTTCTCTGCACCTTGCTATAACTGGAACATTACATTCTGCAGCCTCTCCTTCCTTCCCTATGTACGGTATGCATTGTTTGTACAGCATGCAAGAAACAATACTTTTCACTGTATACTAATCCATGTGACAATAATAAATCAAATCAAATCAAATATGATCATTGCCACACAATCTGTTTGTTGTGATGTGTAGAGGGATAAATATTAGCCAGGACCTCTTCAAATAGGAGCACAGGAAATAGGGGAAGGCCATTCTGCCCGTCGAACCTGCTGTGCTTTTGAACAGAACAAGACAGATCATCTACTCCAACACCATTTCCTCCCCCTCCCACGATCCCCTGATGTTCTTAATACGGCCCTAACGCCACAGGATCTTTCCCACCTTGACTCCCATCTTTCAGCCTTGACTCTTTGTCTTTAAGCTCCGGGGTGGGTGGGGGATGGCTTGGCGCTTCAACCCAGAAGCGTGCGGCTAATAGAGGCAAGTGTGCTACCAACGGCGCCTCAGCAGACACCTAAATAGAGTAACCTTCTGGACCATGTCTTGGCTGAAGGACAAAAGTGAGGGGCTCCGGTATGAGTCCTGTAAGACCCTAAGACGTAGGAGCAGAAATAGGCCATTCGGCCCATCGAGTCTGCTCCGCCATTCAATAAAATCATGACGAACGTGATGTGATAATCCTCAACTCCACTTTCCCGCCTCATTCCCTTTACCGATTAAAAATCTGTCTCGGCCTTGACCACAGCGATCCAGCCTCTACAGCTCTCTGCAGTAAAGAATTCCACAGATTCACTCCCCTCTGAGAGAAGAAATTCCTCCTCATCTCTGTCTCAAATGGACGGCCCCTTACTCTGAGATTGTGCCCTCTGGTCCTAGACTCTCCCACAAGGGGAAACAGCCTCTCAGCATCGACCCTGTCAAACCCTCCCAGAATCATCTATGTCTCAATAAGGCCTACATGTGACTCCAGACCCACAGTAAAGTGGTTGACTCTTAACCTCTCCTCTGGTGAAGCGAGGCGCTCAATTCAAGGGCAATGAGGAATGGGCAACAAATCGGGCCCAGCCCTGGCAAAGTCCACATTCCATGAGAGAAAATAATAGAATTGGTTCAGAAGTTGACTGTTGTGATAGGAGACAGTGTAGGGATAATGGACAAGTCCTCTAACTGGTGGAATGTGACTAGTGGGTTCCCACAGGGAGCTGTGTTGGGGACTCAACTTCCCCCCCCCACCCCACCATGTTTATTGTCATGGCACAGAAGGAGACCATTCAGCCCATTGTCTCTGTACCAGCTCTCCCAATGGGCATCGTGACTTAGTGCCGTTCCCCTACCTTATCCACGCACCCCTGGGCATCGTTTCAATTCAAATAATCACCCAATACCCTCTGGAACGCCTCGATTGAAGCTGCCTCCGCCACACTCCCAGCCGAGTGCATTCCAGAACCCAAACCACTCGCTGTTTTTTGTCACACATTTGCTTCTTTGCAAATCAATTTAAATCTGTTGTCCCTCTCGCTCTCGATCCTTTTCCGAGCAGGAACGGTTTCTCCCAGTCTACTCTGTCCAGCCCCCTCACAATTTTGAACATCTCGATCAAATCCCCTCTCGGCCTCCTTCTCTCCCAGGAGAACAGGCCCAACCTCTCCGATCTACCCTCATAACCGAAGTTTCTCATCCCTGAACCATTCGTGTGAACCTCTTCTTCGCTCCCTCCAATAGTGTTCACATCCTTCCCATAGTGTGGCCCCCAGAACTGTGCACAATATTCCAGCTGAGGTCTAACTCGTGCCTTGTATATGTTCAGAATAACCGCCTCGCTCTCGTACTCTGTACCCCAATTGATAAGGCCCAGAATACTATACTCTTTATTCACTGCGCTCTCCCCCTGTACTGCCCCCTTCAATGATCTACGCACATAGACACCCAGGTCCCCCTTCTCCTGCACCCCTTTCAGAATCTCACCCCTTATTTTATATTGGGGGGAATTCTCTGCCAACGGGAACTTCTGTTCCGCCGGAATTCCCATTGGCCAGTGGCGAGAAGGAGAATCCCACGTCTCGGGGAAACACACAACTGGACAGGCAGAGAAGACCATTGTGTCTTCATGGTTCTTCCCATCAATGACTTAGAGCTGTCGATAGATCAAGTCTATGTGCATAGGGTCTTTCAACCCGGGAAACTGCAAGGTAATTGAGAAAATATTTTTATTGAGGCATTTATAATTTTAAAAGTTTTAAACATGTGGGGCGGGATTCTCCGCAATCGGCGCGATGTCTGCCGACCGGCGCCAAAAACGGCGCGAATCAGTCCGGCATCGCGCCGCCCCAAAGGTGCGGAATTCTCTGCACCTTGAGGGGCCGAGCCCTCACCTTGAGGGGCTAGGCCCGCGCCGGACTGATTTCCGCCCCGCCAGCTGGCGGGAAAGGCCTTTGGTGCCCCGCCAGCTGGCGCGGAAATGACTTTGCCGTGTGGCGCATGCGCGGGAGCGTCAGCGGCCGGTCACGGCATCCCCGCGCATGCGCAGTGGAGGGGTTCTCTTCCGCCTCCGCCATAGTGGAGACCGTGGCGAAGGCGGAAGGAAAAGAGTGCCCCCACGGCACAGGCCCGCCCGCGGATCGGTGGGCCCCGATCGCGGGCCAGGCCACCGTGGGGGCACCCCCCGGGGCCAGATCGCCCTGCGTCCCCCCCAGGACCCCGGAGCCCGCCCGCGCCGCCTAGTCCCGCCGGTAAGAGAGGTGGTTTGATTCTCGCCGGCGGAACGGGCATTCCAGCAGCGGGACGTCGGCCCATCGCGGGCCGGAGAATCGCCGGGGGGGGGGGCCCGCCAACCGGCGCGATTCCCACCCCCGCCGAATATCCGGTGCCGGAGAATTCGGCAACCGGCGGGGGCGGGATTCACGCCAGCCCCCGGCGATTCTCCGACCCAGCGGGGGGTCGGAGAATCCCGCCCCAGGTTTCAACAAGAACAGAACAATATAACCCCCCCCGCTCCAGTAACAATCTCCAGCCAACATGGCATACACAAACAGGATCTCCTATCCCAGCCCCTCTTCTGTTGGTACCCTCAAGGCGAATTTAATTTTCTCCAGTCTGAGAGATGCCGCCATGTCACTAATCCATCTCCCCAACTTCGGGCGTTCTGACTACCTCCATCCTAGTAAGATCCGTCTCCGGGCCACTAGTTCACCTGACCCACAACTTTTAATAGATTGTGGTTATGGGGAGCACACAGGCCTACTCTGCAGGTGTGATGCAACAGAGAGCTAAAGTACTTTTAAAACAAAACAATGTTTATTTATGAAACCAGTTAACACTTTATAAACCCACAGTAAACATCTTAACAACTATCAACACCAATAAATCCCCCAAAGAATACAGTACTCTATAAGTAACTCTTAATAAATTCCCAAACAACATCTGGAAGACAAAAGACCCCTTTTAACACAGAGATCAGGTTTAAATTCGCTACTGAGAGCAGTCAGCACTTTGAAATCACCCAATTGATGTGGAGACAGTCTTTAGCTTGTAGAGAGATCCAATGCACATCTGCTGGCTCTTCTCTCTGAAAATAAAACTAAAAGCTCACTCTATAGCAGCCTGCTCAAAAACGAAATTAAAGCAGACAGACAGCCCAGCCCCATCCACTCTCTGACATCACTGCAGCTCTCTAATAAACACCCATTTCTTAAAGGTACACCCACTACAGCTATTCGATTAAACCCCCATTTCTTAAAAGGTACGCTCGCATGACACCAGGGAGGCAAAGGCCAGAACGTCGGCCTCTCTCACCCCCCCCCCCCCCCCCCTGGGCTCCCGGATCTTCCAGCACACCAGAGATCGCCACCTCTGGATCCGGCACCACCCTCACTTTTAAAACCCCTGACATGACGTCAGTAAACACCTCAGCCCAAAACATATGGAAATTGTGAGGCAATTTAATAGATAGAACGAGATACAAGGTCAGAAAGAGTGAAAACCCAAAGAGACCTTTGGGGCGGGTTGTGTCTATGTACATAGATCATTACGAGCAGAACATAATCACTGGAGCGAACAGAATGAATACTGATCCTTTAGATCTAACGGGGGTTGAAGATATGCTTCAGCCATACAAAGCCCTGTTTTAGGCCCCACCTCGAATCGCTGGAGCATTTCTGGCCACCACACCTCAGGAAGGATGTTTCGGAATGGGAGAGGGGGAAGTGTTGATTTACCAGATTCCGAGGATTAAATGACGAGGAGTGGTTCCACAAATTAGGATCGTAGTCCCTCCATTTCAGCAGGTGAAAGGGGGTGACTTGAGCGAGGGTTTCTAGGGGAATGTGTAGGGTCGATTCCCCCCTCTATCCTCTACACACTACTGCCGCTGGTTGGGGAATTTAGGAATGCGGGGGGGGGGGGAGGGGGGTGCGCAGCCTTCCTTCAGGGATGAGATTAGGGAACGCTTCTCCACACAATGTTTAGAATTTTTTGCTGGCAATTGATGTTCGCGCAGTTGTTCGTCTTTGACAGATTATTTTCAGCCAGGGCCTGTAGCAGTTCAAGATGGCGGCTCATCACCAGCTTCTCCAGGGGCAATTAGGGATGGGCAATGGCCTTGCCGGTGGCCCCCACATTCCATGGATGAAACAAAAAGGGTATTAAAGGACGAGGGGCATAGGCGGTGGGAGGGGTGGGGGGGGGGGGTGGCGAGGGGGTGGAGTTTGATTGGATGGCCTGAAGCAAGGGTAGTTTGGTTCGTCTCCGAGTCGCAAGGCCCTGGTTTCAAGTCCCACACCAGGCCTCGAGCCCGAACCCTTCCCAAGGCTGACACTCCCGGGGAAGCCCTGAGGGAGCACTGCGCAGTCCCTCGGATGATGAGTTAAGCCGAGGCCCCTGCCTACCTGCGCAGATTGGGGGGGGGGGGGGAGGGGGGTGGTGGATGTACAGGATCCCACAGTGCTCTTAAAGAAGAGATGGGGAGTTCTCCCCAATGTCCCCGGCCAACATTTATCCCTCAATTAACATCGCAAAAAACCCCCCACAGATTTTCCAGAACTAATATGTTGCGATGTGTGGGATCGTCCTGTGCGCAAATTGAACTGTAACTGGAATTGGAACTGTAACTGCACCTGACTGGCTGTGAAGTGCGTTAAGTTGTCTGTTAACTATTGTTACGACACCCTGGGCTAGTGTACGGTCAATTCCAGCCCCACAGGTTCCGGAGTCATAACACAAGTGAATTAACCAATAATTCTCTGAAAAATACCGGAAGCCTTTGGCCCCATTGCTGCCCAATAATCACAGTCACCAGGTTTGTAAATGTAAAGGCAATTGCTGTTTATTTATAACAAGATTAATGGTGAAATACATAGCAGATAAATATTCATAAATGCCTAACTCCTATTGTAACTTGCATTCCCCCTCTATCCTCTACACACACACACGACAGACAAACACAGAGGGTAGGAAAGGGGGAAAAATATAAATAAAAGAGAAAAGAATCTTTGCTGCAGATGGTGGATCCTTGCAGACTTTCTCTCCAGTAGGCTTGGTAATCACAGTCCTGATTTTACAACCTGTACTCACAATTTTCCTGGTGCGACAGAGGTCCCTGTTTGACCAGGCCTTTCTCTCAGTTTGTGGCCTCCCTTCAGGTGCTGTTTTCAGGAATCCAACTCCCACAGGCTTATTGGAGAGAGAGAGTGAGAGAGAGTTAGCTAGATCTATTTTTTCGGAGAGGCTGAGCCACAGTTTTCCGGAGGTGTTTTCCTTGATCTTTCCCCCCCCCCCCCAAACCAAAAGTGAAACTAAAATGGAACCAGAGGGATAATATCCAATCGCCGCCGGTTACGGGGCAGAGCACGACCTTTTGGGGCAATTCATTGCCCACCGGCCACACCCAATCAAGACCGTCACTGAGACCAGCCAATCACCAGTCTATAGCAGCCTGGATCCTGCTGTGTATGTTAAAGGGGAAAGCAGCCTATGGTCATCCAGGACTATGGCGATTTTACGACTTACAAAAAAGACTTCAAAGCACAAATTTGCAACAACACAGAAATAGGTGAAAGGGCAAGTTGCGAGAGAGACACTTGAGGACTCTGGGGCTGTACTCGTTGGAGTTTAGAAGGATGAGGGGGGATCTCATTGAAACTTACAGGGTACTGCGAGGCCTGGATAGAGTGGACGTGGAGAGGATGTTTCCACTGGTAGGAAAACATAGAACCCGAGGGCACAGCCTCAGACTGAAGGGACGATCCTTTAAAACAGAGAGGAGGAGGAATTTCTTCAGCCAGAGGGTGGTGAATCTGTGGAACTCTTTGCCGCAGAAGGCTGTGGAGGCCAAATCACTGAGTGTCCTTGAGACAGAGATAGATAGGCTCTTGATTAATAAGGGGATCAGGGGTTATGGGGAGAAGGCAGGAGAATGGGGATGAGAAAATATCAGCCATGATTGAATGGCGGAGCAGATTCGATGGGCCGAATGGCCTAATTCTGCTCCTATGTCTTATGGTCTTATAGGTAGGGTGCAGACTCGATGGGCAGAATGGCCTCCTTCTGCACTCTAAGAATTCAGTGATCTGTAAGGTATGGATATGGCCAATACAACATTCTATACGTCCGTTTTCCTGCCTTTTTCCCGGTAACTCGATTCCTTGACTGATTAAGAATCTGTCTATCTCAGCCTTAGATACATGAGGATTCTTCTCCCTTAGCTCTCCGTTTCAAAGAGTTGCAAAGATTCACAACATTCTGAGAGAAGAAATTCCTCCTCACCTCAGTCTCAAGATTGGCATCCCTTCATTCCGACAATGTGCCCTTTGGTCCTAGCCTCTTCCATGAGGAGATCTTCCTCCCAGCATTTACCTGTCGGAATCCTGATGACCCTTCGATCATCTCTCACTCTTCTACATTCCAATGAGTCCAGTCCCAACCTATCCATACCTTCCAGTATCCTGCAAGTTTCAATAAGCCCCCCCCCCCCCGCCCCCCCCCCCCCCCCCCCTCATCCTTCTAAACTCCAACGAGTACAGACTCAGAGTCCTCAACCGTTCCTCATACGGCAAGCTCTTCATTCCCGGGATCATTCTTGCGAACCTGCTCTGGACCCTTTCCAAGGCCAGCACATCCTTCCTTAGATACAGGGCCCAAAACTGCTCACAGTACTCCAAATGGGGTCTGCCCAGAGCCTTAGAAGTACATCCCTGCTCTTACATTCTCGCCCTCTCATCGTGAATTGCATTTGCCCTTTTTTTTTAAAATTTAGAGCACCCAATTCATTTTTTCAAATTAAGGGGCAATTTAGCGTGGCCAATCCACCCAGCCTGCACGTCTTTGGGTTGTGGGGGCGAAACCCACGCAAACACGGGGAGAATGTGCAAACCCCACACGGGCAGTGACCCAGGGCCGGGATTGAACCTGGGACCTCGGCGCCGTGATGCAGCCGTGCTAACCACTGCGCTACCCATTGAATGCTGGCGCACAGGCTGAACTCCCGTTTCTATTTTGTGTGGACTTAAAAAAGCGGGTAAACGCAGGGGATGCTCGACCAGGACAGGCATCGCCGGCGGGGACAGAGAAAGAGAGTTTGAGCGGGGTGGCCATTTTTGCCTCCACAGATGTTACCTGACCTGCCAAGCCCGTTCTGACGCACCTGTCCAAATGTCACTTTATGTCGCTCATCAAAGCGACAAAGAAAGAAAACTAGGTTTGCACATGATGACAAAATCGAGTGGTAGTCAAATAGTGAGGAGCAATGAATTTGTTACCCAAATTGACACCCACCACTGTCAACATGCAAATTTGGTGGTTTATGGCACAGGCTCTTACTGAAGAAGATCTTGTGGTGATATGTGAGAAATGAAGGAGCTTTTCTTATCATGTAAGAAGCCACAATGATTAGTGCGTGTGCTCCACCTTGGGTTGAAGCAGATTAGATATTGCACAGAATAATATCAAACTTTATTACTGTCACAAGTAGGCTTACATTAACACTGCAATGAAGTTACTGTGAAAATCCCCTAGTCGCCACACTCCGGCGCCTGTTCGGGTACACAGAGGGAGAATTCAGAATGTCCAATTCACCTAACAAGCACGTCTTTCGGGACTTGTGGGAGGAAACCGGAGCACCCGGAGGAAACCCACGCAGACACGGGGGAGAATGTGCAGACTCCGCACAGACAGTGACCCAAGCCGGGAATCGAACCCGGGACCCTGGCGCTGCGAAGCAACAATGCTAACCGGTGTGCTACCGTGCCGCCAAGGTGGCCCGCTCTCCGTAAGGGCTAGCCCCAATCTCCCTCCGGCCTTCTCCCCGTAGCCCAGGTTGCTCGAAATTTTTTTTTAAAAGAATGCTATTGTTTATTGCGAAGGGAGTCAACCAGAAAAGTAGGGAGGTTATAGATTTCATAGAATTTACAGTGCAGAAGGAGGCCATTCGACCCATCGAGTCTGCACCGGCTCTTGGAAAGAGCACTCTATCCGAGGTCCACACCTCTACCCTATCCCCATAACCCAGTAACCCCACCCAACACTACTGGCAATTTTGGACACTAAGGGCAATTTATCATGGCCAATCCACCTAACCTGCACATCTTTGGACTGTGGGAGGAAACCGGAGCACCCGGAGGAAACCCACGCACACACGGGGAGGATGTGCAGACTCCGCACAGACAGTGACCCAAGCCGGAATCGAACCTGGGACCCTGGAGCTGTGAAGCAATTGTGCTATCCACAATGCTACAGTGCTGCCCCAAATGTTATGCTTCAGTTGTACAGGATACAGTGAGACCACATCTGGAGTATTGTGTACAGTATTGGTCCCTTATTTAAGAATAGATGTAAATGCATTGGAAGCAATTCAGAGGTTTACCAAATACCAGGAATGGGTGGGTGGTCTTATGAGGACGTTTTGCACTCATTAGAGTTTAGAAGCTTAAGAGGTACTTGTTCAAAACCTTTAAGATCCTGAGGGGTCTTTGTACATATATTTCCTGTTTGTATAAATTTTTTATAATTAAAAAGTACTCTTGTTCATCAAAGTACCTTCCTTTTGCCATTGGAAATGGGAGGGGCGATTTTGCTGCTTTTGGACATAAATTGATTTAATATTAGCAGTGTTGCTGGGAAACTGGTTTCATAAGACACAACGAGGAAAATAAGGACTATGTTTTATTCACACCAAAGTAAAACAAATTTACACTCACACCTCTCCTTCACAGACACTCACACACCTCTCCCTCACACACTCACACACCTCTCCCTCACACACTCACACCTCTCCTTCACACACACTCACACCTCTCCCTCACACACTCACACACCTCTCCCTCACACACTCACACACCTCTCCCTCACACACTCACACACCTCTCCCTCACACACTCACACCTCTCTCTCACACACTCACACACCTCTCCTTCACAGACACTCACACACCTCTCTCTCACACACTCACACACCTCTCCTTCACAGACACTCACACACCTCTCCCTCACACACTCACACCTCTCTCTCACACACTCACACACCTCTCCTTCACAGACACTCACACACCTCTCCCTCACACTCACACACCTCTCCCTCACACACTCACACACCTCTCCCTCACACTCACACACCTCTCCCTCACACACTCACACCTCTCCTTCACACACACTCACACCTCTCCCTCACACACTCACACACCTCTCCCTCACACACTCACACCTCTCTCTCACACACTCACACACCTCTCCTTCACAGACACTCACACACCTCTCTCTCACACACTCACACACCTCTCCTTCACAGACACTCACACACCTCTCCCTCACACACTCACACCTCTCTCTCACACACTCACACACCTCTCCTTCACAGACACTCACACACCTCTCTCTCACACACTCACACCTCTCTCTCACACACTCACACACCTCTCCTTCACAGACACTCACACACCTCTCTCTCACACACTCACACCTCTCTCTCACACACACTCACACCTCTCCTTCACACACACTCACACCTCTCCCTCACACACTCACACACCTCTCCCTCACACACTCACACCTCTCTCTCACACACTCACACACCTCTCCTTCACAGACACTCACACACCTCTCTCTCACACACTCACACACCTCTCCTTCACAGACACTCACACACCTCTCCCTCACACACTCACACCTCTCTCTCACACACTCACACACCTCTCCCTCACACACACTCACACACCTCTCCCTCACACACTCACACACCTCTCCCTCACACACACTCACACACCTCTCTCTCACACACTCACACACCTCTCCTTCACAGACACTCACACACCTCTCTCTCACACACTCACACCTCTCTCTCACACACTCACACACCTCTCCTTCACAGACACTCACACACCTCTCTCTCACACACTCACACCTCTCTCTCACACACTCACACACCTCTCCCTCACACACTCACACACCTCTCCCTCACACACTCACACACCTCTCCTTCACACTCACACACCTCTCCTTCACACTCACACCTCTCCCTCACACACACACCTCTCTCTCACACACTCACACACCTCTCCTTCACAGACACTCACACACCTCTCTCTCACACACTCACACACCTCTCCTTCACAGACACTCACACACCTCTCCTTCACACTCACACACCTCTCCTTCACAGACACTCACACACCTCTCTCTCACACACTCACACAACTCTCCCTCACACACTCACACACCTCTCCCTCACACACTCACACACCTCTCCCTCACACACTCACACACCTCTCCCTCACAAACTCACACACCTCTCCTTCACACTCACACACCTCTCCTTCACAGACACTCACACACCTCTCCCTCACACACTCACACACCTCTCCCTCACACACTCACACACCTCTCCCTCACACAGTCACACACCTCTCCTTCACACTCACACACCTCTCCTTCACAGACACTCACACACCTCTCCCTCACACACTCACACACCTCTCCCTCACACACACTCACACACCTCTCCTTCACACTCACACACCTCTCCTTCACACTCACACACCTCTCCTTCACACTCACACACCTCTCCTTCACAGACACTCACACACCACTCCCTCACACACTCACACACCTCTCCCTCACACACTCACACACCTATCCCTCACACACCCACACACCTCTCTCTCACACACTCACACACCTCTCATTCACACTCACACACCTCTCCTTCACAGACACTCACACACCTCTCCCTCACACTCACACACCTCTCCCTCACACACACTCACACACCTCTCCCTCACACTCACACACCTCTCTCTCACACACTCACACACCTCTCCCTCACACACACTCACACACCTCTCCCTCACACACTCACACCTCTCCCTCACACACACTCACACACCTCTCCCTCACACACACTCACACACCTCTCCCTCACACTCACACCTCTCCTTCACACACACTCACACACCTCTCCCTCACACACACTCACACACCTCTCCTTCACACTCACACCTCTCCCTCACACACACTCACAAACCTCTCCCTCACACACACTCACACACCTCTCCCTCACACTCACACCTCTCCTTCACACACACTCACACACCTCTCCCTCACACACACTCACACACCTCTCCTTCACACTCACACCTCTCCTTCACACACACTCACACACCTCTCTCTCACAGACACTCACACACCTCTCTCTCACACACTCACACCTCTCCCTCACACACACTCACACACCTCTCCTTCACACACACTCACACCTCTCCTTCACACACACTCACACACCTCTCCCTCACACACACTCACACACCTCTCCTTCACACTCACACCTCTCCTTCACACACACTCACACACCTCTCTCTCACAGACACTCACACACCTCTCTCTCACACACTCACACCTCTCCCTCACACACACTCACACACCTCGCCTTCACACACTCACACACCTCTCTCTCACAGACACTCACACACCTCTCTCTCACACACACTCACACACCTCTCTCTCACACACTCACACCTCTCACACACTCACACCCCTCCCTCACACACACTCACACACCTCTCTCTCACACACTCACACCTCTCTCTCACACACTGACACCTCTCCCTCACACACACTCACACACCTCTCCCTCACACTCACACCTCTCCCTCACACACTCACACACCTCTCCTTCACAGACACTCACACACCTCTCCCTCACACTCACACACCTCTCCCTCACACACACTCACACACCTCTCTCTCACACACTCACACCTCTCCCTCACACTCACACCTCTCCCTCACACACTCACACACCTCTCTCTCACACACTCACACCTCTCCCTCACACACTCACACCTCTCCCTCACACACTCACACACCTCTCTCTCACACACTCACACCTCTCCCTCACACACTCACACACCTCTCCCTCACACACTCACACACCTCTCCCTCACACACACTCACACACCTCTCCCTCACACACACACCTCTCCCTCACACACTCACACACCTCTCCCTCACACTCACACACCTCTCCCTCACACACTCACACCTCTCCTTCACACACACTCACACCTCTCCCTAACACACTCACACACCTCTCCCTCACACACTCACACCTCTCTCTCACACACTCACACACCTCTCCTTCACAGACACTCACACACCTCTCTCTCACACACTCACACACCTCTCCTTCACAGACACTCACACACCTCTCCCTCACACACTCACATCTCTCTCTCACACACTCACACACCTCTCCTTCACAGACACTCACACACCTCTCTCTCACACACTCACACCTCTCTCTCACACACTCACACACCTCTCCTTCACAGACACTCACACACCTCTCTCTCACACACTCACACCTCTCTCTCACACACACTCACACCTCTCCTTCACACACACTCACACCTCTCCCTCACACACTCACACACCTCTCCCTCACACACTCACACCTCTCTCTCACACACTCACACACCTCTCCTTCACAGACACTCACACACCTCTCTCTCACACACTCACACACCTCTCCTTCACAGACACTCACACACCTCTCCCTCACACACTCACACCTCTCTCTCACACACTCACACACCTCTCCCTCACACACACTCACACACCTCTCCCTCACACACTCACACACCTCTCCCTCACACACACTCACACACCTCTCTCTCACACACTCACACCTCTCTCTCACACACTCACACACCTCTCCTTCACAGACACTCACACACCTCTCTCTCACACACTCACACCTCTCTCTCACACACTCACACACCTCTCCCTCACACACTCACACACCTCTCCCTCACACACTCACACACCTCTCCCTCACACACTCACACACCTCTCCCTCACACACTCACACCTCTCTCTCACACACTCACACACCTCTCCCTCACACACACTCACACACCTCTCCCTCACACACTCACACACCTCTCCCTCACACACACTCACACACCTCTCTCTCACACACTCACACCTCTCTCTCACACACTCACACACCTCTCCTTCACAGACACTCACACACCTCTCTCTCACACACTCACACCTCTCTCTCACACACTCACACACCTCTCCTTCACAGACACTCACACACCTCTCTCTCACACACTCACACCTCTCTCTCACACACTCACACACCTCTCCCTCACACACTCACACACCTCTCCCTCACACACTCACACACCTCTCCCTCACACACTCACACACCTCTCCTTCACACTCACACACCTCTCCTTCACACTCACACCTCTCCCTCACACACACACCTCTCTCTCACACACTCACACACCTCTCCTTCACAGACACTCACACACCTCTCTCTCACACACTCACACACCTCTCCTTCACAGACACTCACACACCTCTCCTTCACACTCACACACCTCTCCTTCACAGACACTCACACACCTCTCTCTCACACACTCACACAACTCTCCCTCACACACTCACACACCTCTCCCTCACACACTCACACACCTCTCCCTCACACACTCACACACCTCTCCTTCACACTCACACACCTCTCCTTCACAGACACTCACACACCTCTCCCTCACACACTCACACACCTCTCCCTCACACACCTCTCCCTCACACAGTCACACACCTCTCCCTCACACACTCACACCTCTCCCTCACACACACTCACACACCTCTCCCTCACACACACTCACACACCTCTCCCTCACACTCACACCTCTCCTTCACACACACTCACACACCTCTCCCTCACACACACTCACACACCTCTCCTTCACACTCACACCTCTCCCTCACACACACTCACAAACCTCTCCCTCACACACACTCACACACCTCTCCCTCACACTCACACCTCTCCTTCACACACACTCACACACCTCTCCCTCACACACACTCACACACCTCTCCTTCACACTCACACCTCTCCTTCACACACACTCACACACCTCTCTCTCACAGACACTCACACACCTCTCTCTCACACACTCACACCTCTCCCTCACACACACTCACACACCTCTCCTTCACACACACTCACACCTCTCCTTCACACACACTCACACACCTCTCCCTCACACACACTCACACACCTCTCCTTCACACTCACACCTCTCCTTCACACACACTCACACACCTCTCTCTCACAGACACTCACACACCTCTCTCTCACACACTCACACCTCTCCCTCACACACACTCACACACCTCTCCTTCACACACTCACACACCTCTCTCTCACAGACACTCACACACCTCTCTCTCACACACACTCACACACCTCTCTCTCACACACTCACACCTCTCACACACTCACACCCCTCCCTCACACACACTCACACACCTCTCTCTCACACACTCACACCTCTCTCTCACACACTGACACCTCTCCCTCACACACACTCACACACCTCTCCCTCACACTCACACCTCTCCCTCACACACTCACACACCTCTCCTTCACAGACACTCACACACCTCTCCCTCACACTCACACACCTCTCCCTCACACACACTCACACACCTCTCTCTCACACACTCACACCTCTCCCTCACACTCACACCTCTCCCTCACACACTCACACACCTCTCTCTCACACACTCACACCTCTCCCTCACACACTCACACCTCTCCCTCACACACTCACACACCTCTCTCTCACACACTCACACCTCTCCCTCACACACTCACACACCTCTCCCTCACACACTCACACACCTCTCCCTCACACACACTCACACACCTCTCCCTCACACACACACCTCTCCCTCACACACTCACACACCTCTCCCTCACACTCACACACCTCTCCCTCACACACTCACACCTCTCCTTCACACACACTCACACCTCTCCCTAACACACTCATACACCTCTCCCTCACACACTCACACCTCTCTCTCACACACTCACACACCTCTCCTTCACAGACACTCACACACCTCTCTCTCACACACTCACACACCTCTCCTTCACAGACACTCACACACCTCTCCCTCACACACTCACACCTCTCTCTCACACACTCACACACCTCTCCTTCACAGACACTCACACACCTCTCTCTCACACACTCACACCTCTCTCTCACACACTCACACACCTCTCCTTCACAGACACTCACACACCTCTCTCTCACACACTCACACCTCTCTCTCACACACACTCACACCTCTCCTTCACACACACTCACACCTCTCCCTCACACACTCACACACCTCTCCCTCACACACTCACACCTCTCTCTCACACACTCACACACCTCTCCTTCACAGACACTCACACACCTCTCACACACTCACACACCTCTCCTTCACAGACACTCACACACCTCTCCCTCACACACTCACACCTCTCTCTCACACACTCACACACCTCTCCCTCACACACACTCACACACCTCTCCCTCACACACTCACACACCTCTCCCTCACACACACTCACACACCTCTCTCTCACACACTCACACACCTCTCCTTCACAGACACTCACACACCTCTCTCTCACACACTCACACCTCTCTCTCACACACTCACACACCTCTCCTTCACAGACACTCACACACCTCTCTCTCACACACTCACACCTCTCTCTCACACACTCACACACCTCTCCCTCACACACTCACACACCTCTCCCTCACACACTCACACACCTCTCCCTCACACACTCACACACCTCTCCTTCACACTCACACACCTCTCCTTCACACTCACACCTCTCCCTCACACACACACCTCTCTCTCACACACTCACACACCTCTCCTTCACAGACACTCACACACCTCTCTCTCACACACTCACACACCTCTCCTTCACAGACACTCACACACCTCTCCTTCACACTCACACACCTCTCCTTCACAGACACTCACACACCTCTCTCTCACACACTCACACAACTCTCCCTCACACACTCACACACCTCTCCCTCACACACTCACACACCTCTCCCTCACACACTCACACACCTCTCCTTCACACTCACACACCTCTCCTTCACAGACACTCACACACCTCTCCCTCACACACTCACACACCTCTCCCTCACACACTCACACACCTCTCCCTCACACAGTCACACACCTCTCCTTCACACTCACACACCTCTCCTTCACAGACACTCACACACCTCTCCCTCACACACACTCACACACCTCTCCTTCACACTCACACACCTCTCCTTCACACTCACACACCTCTCCTTCACACTCACACACCTCTCCTTCACAGACACTCACACACCACTCCCTCACACACTCACACACCTCTCCCTCACACACTCACACACCTATCCCTCACACACTCACACACCTCTCTCTCACACACTCACACACCTCTCATTCACACTCACACACCTCTCCTTCACAGACACTCACACACCTCTCCCTCACACTCACACACCTCTCCCTCACACACACTCACACACCTCTCCCTCACACTCACACACCTCTCTCTCACACACTCACACACCTCTCCCTCACACACACTCACACACCTCTCCCTCACACACTCACACCTCTCCCTCACACACACTCACACACCTCTCCCTCACACACACTCACACACCTCTCCCTCACACTCACACCTCTCCTTCACACACACTCACACACCTCTCCCTCACACACACTCACACACCTCTCCTTCACACTCACACCTCTCCCTCACACACACTCACAAACCTCTCCCTCACACACACTCACACACCTCTCCCTCACACTCACACCTCTCCTTCACACACACTCACACACCTCTCCCTCACACACACTCACACACCTCTCCTTCACACTCACACCTCTCCTTCACACACACTCACACACCTCTCTCTCACAGACACTCACACACCTCTCTCTCACACACTCACACCTCTCCCTCACACACACTCACACACCTCTCCTTCACACACACTCACACCTCTCCTTCACACACACTCACACACCTCTCCCTCACACACACTCACACACCTCTCCTTCACACTCACACCTCTCCTTCACACACACTCACACACCTCTCTCTCACAGACACTCACACACCTCTCTCTCACACACTCACACCTCTCCCTCACACACACTCACACACCTCTCCTTCACACACTCACACACCTCTCTCTCACAGACACTCACACACCTCTCTCTCACACACACTCACACACCTCTCTCTCACACACTCACACCTCTCACACACTCACACCCCTCCCTCACACACACTCACACACCTCTCTCTCACACACTCACACCTCTCTCTCACACACTGACACCTCTCCCTCACACACACTCACACACCTCTCCCTCACACTCACACCTCTCCCTCACACACTCACACACCTCTCCTTCACAGACACTCACACACCTCTCCCTCACACTCACACACCTCTCCCTCACACACACTCACACACCTCTCCCTCACACACTCACACACCTCTCCCTCACACAGTCACACACCTCTCCTTCACACTCACACACCTCTCCTTCACAGACACTCACACACCTCTCCCTCACACACACTCACACACCTCTCCTTCACACTCACACACCTCTCCTTCACACTCACACACCTCTCCTTCACACTCACACACCTCTCCTTCACAGACACTCACACACCACTCCCTCACACACTCACACACCTCTCCCTCACACACTCACACACCTATCCCTCACACACTCACACACCTCTCTCTCACACACTCACACACCTCTCATTCACACTCACACACCTCTCCTTCACAGACACTCACACACCTCTCCCTCACACTCACACACCTCTCCCTCACACACACTCACACACCTCTCCCTCACACTCACACACCTCTCTCTCACACACTCACACACCTCTCCCTCACACACACTCACACACCTCTCCCTCACACACTCACACCTCTCCCTCACACACACTCACACACCTCTCCCTCACACACACTCACACACCTCTCCCTCACACTCACACCTCTCCTTCACACACACTCACACACCTCTCCCTCACACACACTCACACACCTCTCCTTCACACTCACACCTCTCCCTCACACACACTCACAAACCTCTCCCTCACACACACTCACACACCTCTCCCTCACACTCACACCTCTCCTTCACACACACTCACACACCTCTCCCTCACACACACTCACACACCTCTCCTTCACACTCACACCTCTCCTTCACACACACTCACACACCTCTCTCTCACAGACACTCACACACCTCTCTCTCACACACTCACACCTCTCCCTCACACACACTCACACACCTCTCCTTCACACACACTCACACCTCTCCTTCACACACACTCACACACCTCTCCCTCACACACACTCACACACCTCTCCTTCACACTCACACCTCTCCTTCACACACACTCACACACCTCTCTCTCACAGACACTCACACACCTCTCTCTCACACACTCACACCTCTCCCTCACACACACTCACACACCTCTCCTTCACACACTCACACACCTCTCTCTCACAGACACTCACACACCTCTCTCTCACACACACTCACACACCTCTCTCTCACACACTCACACCTCTCACACACTCACACCCCTCCCTCACACACACTCACACACCTCTCTCTCACACACTCACACCTCTCTCTCACACACTGACACCTCTCCCTCACACACACTCACACACCTCTCCCTCACACTCACACCTCTCCCTCACACACTCACACACCTCTCCTTCACAGACACTCACACACCTCTCCCTCACACTCACACACCTCTCCCTCACACACACTCACACACCTCTCTCTCACACACTCACACCTCTCCCTCACACTCACACCTCTCCCTCACACACTCACACACCTCTCTCTCACACACTCACACCTCTCCCTCACACACTCACACCTCTCCCTCACACACTCACACACCTCTCTCTCACACACTCACACCTCTCCCTCACACACTCACACACCTCTCCCTCACACACTCACACACCTCTCCCTCACACACACTCACACACCTCTCCCTCACACACACACCTCTCCCTCACACACTCACACACCTCTCTCTCACACTCACACCTCTCCCTCACACACTCACACCTCGCCCTCACACACTCACACACCTCTCCTTCACACACTCACACACCTCTCCCTCACACACTCACACACCTCTCCTTCACACACACTCACACACCTCTCCCTCACACACACTCACACACCTCTCCCTCACACTCACACCTCTCCCTCACACACTCACACACCTCTCCTTCACAGACACTCACACACCTCTCCCTCACACTCACACACCTCTCCCTCACACACACTCACACACCTCTCTCTCACACACTCACACCTCTCCCTCACACTCACACCTCTCCCTCACACACTCACACACCTCTCTCTCACACACTCACACCTCTCCCTCACACACTCACACCTCTCCCTCACACACTCACACACCTCTCTCTCACACACTCACACCTCTCCCTCACACACTCACACACCTCTCCCTCACACACTCACACACCTCTCCCTCACACACACTCACACACCTCTCCCTCACACACACACCTCTCCCTCACACACTCACACACCTCTCTCTCACACTCACACCTCTCCCTCACACACTCACACCTCTCCCTCACACACTCACACACCTCTCCTTCACACACTCACACACCTCTCCCTCACACACTCACACACCTCTCCTTCACACACACTCACACACCTCTCCCTCACACACTCACACACCTCTCCCTCACACACTCACACACCTCTCCCTCACACACACTCACACACCTCTCTCTCATACACTCACACCTCTCCTTCACAGACACTCACACACCTCTCCTTCACACACACTCACACACCTCTCTCTCACACACTCACACCTCTCCTTCACAGACACTCACACACCTCTCCCTCACACACTCACACACACTCACACACCTCTCTCTCACACACTCACACCTCTCCTTCACAGACACTCACCCACCTCTCCCTCACACACACTCACACACCTCTCCTTCACAGACACTCACACACCTCTCTCTCACATACTCACACCTCTCCCTCACACTCACACACCTCTCTCTCACACACTCACACCTCTCCTTCACAGACACTCACACACCTCTCCCTCACACACTCACACACACTCACACACCTCTCTCTCACACACTCACACCTCTCCTTCACAGACACTCACCCACCTCTCCCTCACACACACTCACACACCTCTCCTTCACAGACACTCACACACCTCTCCTTCACACAGTCACACACCTCTCCCTCACACACTCACACCTCTCCCTCACACACTCACACACCTCTCCTTCACACAGTCACACACCTCTCCCTCACACACTCACACCTCTCTCTCACACACTCACCCACCTCTCCCTCACACACACTCACACACCTCTCTCTCACACACTCACACACCTCTCCCTCACACACACTCACACACCTCTCTCTCACACACTCACACCTCTCCCTCACACACTCACACACCTCTCCCTCACACTCACACACCTCTCCCTCACACACTCACACACCTCTCTCACACACTCACACACCTCTCCTTCACACAGTCACACACCTCTCCCTCACACACTCACACCTCTCTCTCACACACTCACCCACCTCTCCCTCACACACACTCACACACCTCTCCCTCACACACTCACACACCTCTCCCTCACACTCACACACCTCTCCCTCACACACACCTCTTTCTCACACACTCACACCTCTCCCTCACACACTCGCGCACCTCTCCCTCACACTCACACACCTCTCCCTCACACACTCACACACCTCTCCCTCACACACTCACACCTCTCCCTCACACACACTCACACACCTCTCTCTCACACACTCACACACCTCTACTTCACAGACACTCACACACCTCTCCCTCACACTCACACACCTCTCCCTCACACTCACACACCTCTCCCTCACACACACTCACACCTCTCTCTCACACACTCACACACCTCTCCCTCACACACACTCACACACCTCTCCCTCACACACTCACACCTCTCCCTCACACACACTCACACACCTCTCCCTCACACACACTCACACACCTCTCCCTCACACTCACACCTCTCCTTCACACACACGCACACACCTCTCCCTCACACACACTCACACACCTCTCCTTCACACTCACACCTCTCCCTCACACACACTCACAAACCTCTCCCTCACACACACTCACACACCTCTCCCTCACACTCACACCTCTCCTTCACACACACTCACACACCTCTCTCTCACAGACACTCACACACCTCTCTCTCACACACTCACACCTCTCCCTCACACACACTCACACACCTCTCCTTCACACTCACACCTCTCCTTCACACACACTCACACACCTCTCTCTCACAGACACTCACACACCTCTCTCTCACACACTCACACCTCTCCCTCACACACACTCACACACCTCTCCTTCACACACTCACACACCTCTCTCTCACAGACACTCACACACCTCTCTCTCACACACACTCACACACCTCTCTCTCACACACTCACACCTCTCACACACTCACACCCCTCCCTCACACACACTCACACACCTCTCTCTCACACACTCACACCTCTCTCTCACACACTGACACCTCTCCCTCACACACACACACACCTCTCCCTCACACTCACACCTCTCCCTCACACACTCACACACCTCTCCTTCACAGACACTCACACACCTCTCCCTCACACTCACACACCTCTCCCTCACACACACTCACACACCTCTCTCTCACACACTCACACCTCTCCCTCACACTCACACCTCTCCCTCACACACTCACACACCTCTCTCTCACACACTCACACCTCTCCCTCACACACTCACACCTCTCCCTCACACACTCACACACCTCTCTCTCACACACTCACACCTCTCCCTCACACACTCACACACCTCTCCCTCACACACTCACACACCTCTCCCTCACACACACTCACACACCTCTCCCTCACACACACACCTCTCCCTCACACACTCACACACCTCTCTCTCACACTCACACCTCTCCCTCACACACTCACACCTCTCCCTCACACACTCACACACCTCTCCTTCACACACTCACACACCTCTCCCTCACACACTCACACACCTCTCCTTCACACACACTCACACACCTCTCCCTCACACACACTCACACACCTCTCCCTCACACTCACACCTCTCCCTCACACACTCACACACCTCTCCTTCACAGACACTCACACACCTCTCCCTCACACTCACACACCTCTCCCTCACACACACTCACACACCTCTCTCTCACACACTCACACCTCTCCCTCACACTCACACCTCTCCCTCACACACTCACACACCTCTCTCTCACACACTCACACCTCTCCCTCACACACTCACACCTCTCCCTCACACACTCACACACCTCTCTCTCACACACTCACACCTCTCCCTCACACACTCACACACCTCTCCCTCACACACTCACACACCTCTCCCTCACACACACTCACACACCTCTCCCTCACACACACACCTCTCCCTCACACACTCACACACCTCTCTCTCACACTCACACCTCTCCCTCACACACTCACACCTCTCCCTCACACACTCACACACCTCTCCTTCACACACTCACACACCTCTCCCTCACACACTCACACACCTCTCCTTCACACACACTCACACACCTCTCCCTCACACACTCACACACCTCTCCCTCACACACTCACACACCTCTCCCTCACACACACTCACACACCTCTCTCTCATACACTCACACCTCTCCTTCACAGACACTCACACACCTCTCCTTCACACACACTCACACACCTCTCTCTCACACACTCACACCTCTCCTTCACAGACACTCACACACCTCTCCCTCACACACTCACACACACTCACACACCTCTCTCTCACACACTCACACCTCTCCTTCACAGACACTCACCCACCTCTCCCTCACACACACTCACACACCTCTCCTTCACAGACACTCACACACCTCTCTCTCACGCACTCACACCTCTCCCTCACACTCACACACCTCTCTCTCACACACTCACACACCTCTCCCTCACACACACACCTCTCTCTCACACACTCACACCTCTCCTTCACAGACACTCACACACCTCTCCCTCACACACTCACACACACTCACACACCTCTCTCTCACACACTCACACCTCTCCTTCACAGACACTCACCCACCTCTCCCTCACACACACTCACACACCTCTCTCTCACACACTCACACCTCTCCCTCACACACTCACACCTCTCCCTCACACACTCACACACCTCTCCTTCACACAGTCACACACCTCTCCCTCACACACTCACACACCTCTCCCTCACACTCACACACCTCTCCCTCACACACTCACACACCTCTCCTTCACACACACTCACACACCTCTCCTTCACACACTCACACCTCTCCTTCACAGACACTCACACACCTCTCCCTCACACACACTCACACACCTCTCCCTCACACTCACACCTCTCCCTCACACACACCTCTTTCTCACACACTCACACCTCTCCCTCACACACTCGCGCACCTCTCCCTCACACTCACACACCTCTCCCTCACACACTCACACACCTCTCCCTCACACACTCACACCTCTCCCTCACACACACTCACACACCTCTCTCTCACACACTCACACCTCTCTCTCACACACTCACACCTCTCTCTCACACACTCACACACCTCTCCTTCACAGACACTCACACACCTCTCTCTCACACACTCACACACCTCTACTTCACAGACACTCACACACCTCTCCCTCACACTCACACACCTCTCCCTCACACTCACACACCTCTCCCTCACACTCACACACCTCTCCCTCACACTCACACACCTCTCCCTCACACTCACACACCTCTCCCTCACACTCACACACCTCTCCCTCATACACACTCACCTCTCCCTCATACACACTCACACACCCCTCCCTCACACACTCACACACCTCTCCTTCACACACACTCACACACCTCTCCCTCACACACTCACACCTCTCCCTCACACTCACACACCTCTCCCTCACACACTCACACACCTCTCTCTCACACTCACACACCTCTCCCTCACACTCACACACCTCTCCTTCACACTCACACACCTCTCCCTCACACACCTCTCTCTCACACTCACACACCTCTCCCTCACACTCACACACCTCTCCCTCACACACTCACACACCTCTCCTTCACACACACTCACACACCTCTCCCTCACACACTCACACCTCTCCCTCACACTCACACACCTCTCCCTCACACTCACACACCTCTCCCTCACACTCACACACCTCTCCCTCACACACTCACACAACTCTCCTTCACAGACACTCACACACCTCTCCCTCACACACTCACACACCTCTCCCTCACACACTCACACCTCTCCCTCACACACACACACATCTCCATCACACTCACACACCTCTCCCTCACACACTCACACACCTCTCCCTCACACACTGACACACCTCTACCTCACACTCACTCACACACGTCTCCCTCACACTCACACCTCTCGCTCTGACATACACCTCTCTCTCTTTCACACTCACACACCTCTCTCTCACACTCACACACCTCTCCCTCACACTCACACACCTCTCCCTCACACACTCACACCTCTCCTTCACACACACTCACACACCTCTCCCTCACACTCACACACCTCTCCCTCACACACTCACACACCTCTCCTTCACACACACTCACACACCTCTCCCTCACACTCACACACCTCTCCCTCACACACTCACACACCTCTCCTTCACACTCACATACCTCTCCCTCACACTCACACACCTCTCCTTCACACACACTCACACACCTCTCCCTCACACTCACACACCTCTCCCTCACACACTCACACACCTCTCTCTCACACTCACACACCTCTCCCTCACACTCACACACCTCTCCTTCACAGACACTCACACACCTCTCCCTCACACTCACACACCTCTCCCTCACACACCTCTCTCTCACACTCACACACCTCTCCCTCACACTCACACACCTCTCCCTCACACACTCACACACCTCTCTCTCACACACACCTCTCCCTCACACTCACACACCTCTCTCTCACACACTCACACACCTCTCCCTCACACTCACACACCTCTCCTTCACACTCACATACCTCTCCCTCACACTCACACACCTCTCCTTCACACACACTCACACACCTCTCCCTCACACTCACACACCTCTCCCTCACACACTCACACCTCTCTCTCACACACTCACACACCTCTCCTTCACACACACTCACACACCTCTCCCTCACACACTCACACACCTCTCTCTCACACACACCTCTCCCTCACACTCACACACCTCTCTCTCACACACTCACACACCTCTCCCTCCCACTCACACACCTCTCCTTCACACTCACACACCTCTCCCTCACACACCTCTCCTTCACACACACTCACACACCTCTCCCTCACACACACTCACACACCTCTCCCTCACACACTCACACCTCTCCTTCACACACACTCACACACCTCTCCCTCACACACTCACACCTCTCCCTCACACTCACACAGCTCTCCCTCACACACTCACACACCTCTCTCTCACACTCACACACCTCTCCCTCACACACTCACACACCTCTCCTTCACACTCACACACCTCTCCCTCACACACTCACACACCTCTCTCTCACACTCACACACCTCTCCCTCACACACTCACACCTCTCCCTCACACTCACACACCTCTCCCTCACACTCACACACCTCTCTCTCACACACTCACACACCTCTCCCTCACACTCACACACCTCTCCTTCACACTCACACACCTCTCCCTCACACACCTCTCCTTCACACACATTCACACACCTCTCCCTCACACACACTCACACACCTCTCTCTCACACACTCACACCTCTCCTTCACACACACTCACACACCTCTCCCTCACACACTCACACCTCTCCCTCACACTCACACAGCTCTCCCTCACACACTCACACACCTCTCTCTCACACTCACACACCTCTCCCTCACACACTCACACACCTCTCCTTCACACTCACACACCTCTCCCTCACACACTCACACACCTCTCTCTCACACTCACACACCTCTCCTTCACACACTCACACCTCTCCTTCACAGACACTCACACACCACTCCCTCACACACCTCTCTCTCACACACTCACACCTCTCCTTCACACACACTCACACACCTCTCCCTCACACACTCACACCTCTCCCTCACACTCACACACCTCTCCCTCACACACTCACACACCTCTCTCTCACACTCACACACCTCTCCCTCACACTCACACACCTCTCCCTCACACACTCACACACCTCTCTCTCACACACACCTCTCCCTCACACTCACACACCTCTCTCTCACACACTCACACACCTCTCCTTCACAGACACTCACACACCTCTCCCTCACACTCACACGCCTCTCCCTCACACTCACACACCTCTCCCTCATACACACTCACCTCTCCCTCACACACACTCACACACCTCTCCCTCACACACCTCTCCCTCACACACACTCACACACCTCTCCCTCACACACTCACACCTCTCCCTCACACACACACACCTCTCCATCACACTCACACACCTCTCCCTCACACTCACACACCTCTCCCTCACACACTGACACACCTCTACCTCACACTCACTCACACACCTCTCCCTCACACTCACATCTCTCGCTCTGACACACACCTCTCTCTCTTTTACACTCACACACTCACTTCTTTCGCCCTCTTCCACACTCGCCTTCCTCTCCACGACCACTGCCTCTCTTCCCCTCTGGCCCCATGGCCCGCGCCTACCCTTCCCCTTTGATGACCATCCTTCCTGGCAAGTCCAGTCGGAGGCTGGCTAGGGATGCGAGGAGCAGCCGACGCATGGAGAAACCCGCCTGATTGGACGAGCAGCTTCATGGCAATTCTCCAATTGCACTACTCTGTACATCAGCTGAGCCCCCCCACCAAACCCGTGGATGTTTCCGGAATCCTCCCCAGACTTCGCATTGATGAACGGTACGCAAATCCAGACAGCGGGATTCTCCGTCAACGGGATCCTCCGCTTCGTCGGCATCGCACGACGCCCGCGCGGTTTCCCGACGGAGTGGGGGGCGCCCACAATGGGAAACCCCATTGGCCGGCTGCCGGGATGGAGAATCCCGCTGTTGGCGCGCCGGAGAACTAGGCCTGGCGGGATTGGGAATCCCGGCCAGAGAATGCTGGAAATACTCAGCCGGTTAGTCAGTGGAGGGCGGGACGGCGTTAACCCTGGGCCCGACTCTGAACTCAATTCCAAATTTCCCCATCCCTTGTCGAGCGGGGTCGGTTTTCCTAATCACAAGGTACTGATTCCCGAACTCGTGTGTTATCTGTCTGGTCTTGAGTCCTGTGACACACTTGCCCAAACAGGCTGAAAGCGATCTTGGGAGCTGTAATTAAGACGTAGAGCAATGCCTGCGCTGAGGATGACACCACACCCTCGGGTGAGCAACGCTGAAGGAACTGGCTCTGTTTGATTGTCAAATTTACATCCCCAACTTCCCTTTGTTTACGACTGAGGCCGTTTCGCCCTTGAGACACAGTTCCAACCCGTCCGACAGGTTTACGTTCAAACTTTGGGCCTCCCCCCCTCCCGACCAGGAAGCTGATGACTTTTTCCTCAAAGATCTTGGCAAAACCGAGCCTCACTTCAGACAGGATTCGTTCTCGCAGAAGCAGGCCAGGTGAGAATCTCTTTCCTGTCAATGAATTTACCCTTTGGCGCAGGCACGGGGAGGGGAGGAGGAGTGGGGGGGGGCGGTCAAGAAACGGTTCGAGGCATACTGTCGGCGGTTGTGAAAAGTCCCCCCTCAGTTATCACGAGACGCAGAGGCAGACCGTTCTGTCCCTCCAATCCCCTCTGCTAGCCCCACGGCGTGGCTTCAACCTCGCTTCAGTGGCCCCTCGCCCACTCTCCCCCTCGTCCTCCCTCCCTCGCCCCCTTGGCGATCAAAAATCTGTCGAACCCGACGTTGAATATATTCAATGGCCCACGACCCCCCCACTGCCCTCTGAGGGGGGGGGGGGGGGAGTGACAGCAGCCCACTGAATCCTCCGAAGGAAAATAAATACCCCTCGTTTCATCCTGGAATGGGAGAGACCCCATTGAAACCACTTCTAGACTCCCTCACGAGGGGTCACTTCTGGAAGTGGGGGGGGGGGGGGGGGGGGGTCCGCAAGGGGTTCCAATTGAGGTCCAAAGCAAAGGGGGACTCCCTCTGTGTTTACCGGGGCAGCCAGGCGCACTGTTATCTCTGCTCGGGGAAACCGGAGAGTTCTGCGGCTCCCCCCCCCCACCCCCCACCCCCCCCGAGGAGCCGATTGTGGAGTGTTTTGAAAGTTAACTCTGGGAGTTCCTGTCAAGCGACTTGACGATTCTCCACACGGAGGCCTCGCTCCTGTCCAGATCTGTTGGAAAATTACTGGTGTGCACCAGCGGAGACAGGACTTAACATGTCTCCTGGCTGGCATTGTTCCGGCAACTCGGATACGAGAGAACGCATTTGGGTGGACTATTCCTATACCGGCGATGCAGGCGTCACTCTCCGCAGGCCGGGAGCGAGTGCTCCCCATTGATACCTATTCCTTAGAACCCCCGCCCCCCCACTAAGACGATACTTGACACGTCGCATCTTGCAAGGCTAGAGGCTGGGGAATAGGATTAGAATAGATCGGGGCTTGGTGGCTGGCGCAGACAGGATGGGCCGACTGGCCCCCTTTCGTCATGTAAAACTCTATCAGGGGGGGGGGGGAGATGGTCCAGCCTCTAAACCGGGTGCTGCTCAGCTGCGGGAGGCGGCACACCGATCGCAGGTGCCAGGGCTCTCGACCCGCACCACCGTCAATGGGCTTCCCGTTGAGGTCACCCTATTCCGCAGGGAATCCCGGAGGCGGGGATGCGCTGCCCGTATGGCCGGAGAATTCGGCCGCCAGTGAACAACCAGAGAATTCCGGCCTAGAACTCGAAGTAACATTCGCGCCACTCAAGTGCCAGGGAATGATCATCTCCAATGAGACAATCTAACCATCGCCCCTTGACATTCAATGGCATCACCATCGCTGAATCCCCCACATCCTGGGGGTTACCATTGACCAGAAACTGAACTGGACCCAGCCACATAAATACTGTGGCTACCAGAGCAGGTCAGAGGCTGGGAATCCTGCGGAGAGTAACTCACCTCCTGACTCCCCAAAGCCTGTCCACCATCTACAAGGCACAAGTCAGGAGTGTGATGGAATACTCCCCACTTGCCTGGATGAATGCAGCTCCCAACAACACTCAAGAAGCTCGACACCATCCAGGACAAAGCAGCCCCGCTTGATCGGCACCCCATCCACAAACATTCACTCCCTCCACCACCGACGCACAGTGGCAGCCGTGTGTCCCATCTACAAGATGCACTGCAGCAACTCACCGAGGCTCCTTCGGCAACATTCCAAACCCACGGCCTCTACCATCTAGAAGGACAAGAGCAGCAGATACCTGGGAACCCCACCACCTGGAGGTTCCCCTCCAAGTCACTCACCATCCCGACTTGGAAATATATCGGCCGTTCCTTCCCTGTCGCCGGGTCAAAATCCTGGAGCTCCCTCCCTAACAGCACAGTGGGTGTACCTACACCACACGGGTTGCAGCGGCTCAAGATGGCGGCTCACCCACCACCTTCTCAAGGGGCAATTACGGATGGGTAATAAATGCTGGGGCCTAGCCATCAAGGCCCGCGTCCTGTGTAAGAATAAGTCAAAAAGCCTTTTGGGTACCGGCTGTGGGACTGAATGGGAATTATTGCGGACTTGTTTCCCTTCACAGGATCGAAGCGACTGCGGAATGTTGAGCCGGGATCCCGGGAAGGTGCCAAGATTCAGGATGCCTCTGTGCCTGGTGCTGGCGGCGGCATTCCTCGGCCCCACGCGGGCCGCGTCGTCGAACTGCACGTCCGACGAGCTGGCGTTCCAAACTGTGTTCCAAAGTAACTTCAGCCGGCTGGACGGAGATGCCAGATCGCTCGAGCCCCTGTACGACATGGTCAACCGTTACCTGGACGCCGTCCAGCCCAACCCCTTTCCGACAGGTCTCGTGTGTTGTTGACGCTTTGCACACCGTCTGTCCGGGCCGCTTGGCATGATCGCTCGCGACGCCATGTTTTGGCGCATGTGGGGTTTCCCTGGGAGATGGGTGGGCGGGGCCAGTTACCACGTTATGGGTTATTCTATTGATAATCAGATGAAAATGCTTCAAAAAGCTTTGTGAGGTGAGAGGTCAAGGGTTAAGTGGTACACTTTGACCCTGGACTGAACTTTAGAAACTTGTGCTAACTAACGCGGAGGACCGGAGGGTTATTGATTCTGTGGCATTGCAATTAAATGCCCTATATTGGGGGCCCATTCTTACAGACTCCACTGAAGCATTTCATCAACTGTTTTCTTTCGAAGTAACACTATCACAGGTCAGGTACAGCGCGGGGTTAGATACAGAGAAAAACTCCCTCTACACTGTCCCCATCAAACACTCCCAGGACAGGTACAGCACAAGGCTAGATACAGAGTAAAGCTCCCTCTACACTGTCCCCCATCAAACACTCCCAGGACAGGTACAGCACGGGGTTAGATACAGAGTAAAGCTCCCTCTACACAGTCCCCATCAAACGCTCCCAGGACAGGTACAGCACGGGGTTAGATACAGAGTAAAGCTCCCTTTACACGGTCCCCATCAAACACTCCCAGGACAGGTACAGCACAGGGTTAGATACAGAGTAAAGCTCCCTCTACACTGACCCCATCAAACACTCCCAGGACAGGTACAGCACGGGGTTAGATACAGAGTAAATCTCCCTCTACACTGTCTCCATCAAACACTCCCAGGACAGGTACAGCATGGGGTTAGATACAGAGTACAGCTCCCTCTACACTGTCTCCATCAAACACTCCCAGGACAGGTACAGCACGGGGATAGATACAGAGTAAAACTCCCTCTACACTGTCCGATCAAACATTCCCAGGACAGGTACAGCACAGGGTTAGATACAGAGTAAAGCTCCCTCTTCACGGTCCCCATCAAACACTCCCAGGACAGGTACAGCACGGGGTTAGATACAGAGTAAAGCTCCCTCTACACTGTCCCCTTCAAACACTCCCAGGACAGGGACAGCATGGGGTTAGATACAGAGTAAAGCTCCCTCTACACTGTCCCCATCAAACACTCCCAGGACAGGTACAGCACGGGGTTAGACACAGAGTAAAGCTCCCTCCACACTGTCCCCATCAAACACTCCCAGGACAGGTACAGCATGGGGTTAGATACAGAGTAAAGCTCCCTCTACACTGTCCCCATCAAACACTCTCAGGACAGGTACAGCACGGGGTTAGACACAGAGTAAAGCTCCCTCTACACTGTCCCCATCAAACACTCCCAGGACAGCTACAGCACGGGGTTAGATACAGAGTAAAGCTCCCTCTACACTGTCCCCATCAAACACTCCCAGGACAGGTACAGCACAGGGTTAGATACAGAGTAAAGCTCCTTCTACACTGTCCCCATCAAACACTCCCAGGACAGCTACAGCACGAGGTTAGATGCAGAGTAAAGCTCCCTCTACAAATTGCAGCAGAGAGATAGAGGAACAGATTGGGTGGCAGATCTTGGAAAGGTGCAGAAGTAACAGAGTTTTTGTCATGGGTGAATTTAACTTCCCTAATATTGACTAGAACCTCCTTAGTGCAAATGGTTTGGATGGAGCAGATTTTGTCAGGTGTGTACAGGATCGATTCCTGGCTCAATATGTAGATAGGCCGACGAGGGGGGAGGCCATATTGGACTTGGTGCTCGGCAACGAACCAGGCCAGGTGTCAGATGTCTCGGTGGGAGAGCATTTCGGTGACAGTGACCACAACTCCTTGACCTTTACCATAGTCATGGAGAGGGATAGGGACAGACAGTATGGGAAGATATTTAATTGGGGAAGGAGAAATTATTCTGCTATTAGACAGGAGCTGAGGAGCATAAAGTGGGAACAATTATTCTTGGGGAATTGCACAACAGTAATGTGGGGGTTGTTTAAGGAGCACTTGCTGCGAGTGCTGGATAGTTTTGTCCTACTGAGACGAGGAAGGAATGGTAAGGTGAAGGAGCCTTGGATGACAACAGAAGTGGGGCTTCTAGTCAAGAGGAAGAAGGAAGCTTACGTAAGGATGAGGAAGCAAGGATCTGACTCGGCTCTAGAGGGTTACAAGTTAGCTAGGAAGGGACTCAAAAACGGACTGAGGAGAGCTAGAAGGGGGCATGAAAAAGCCCTGGCGGGAAGGATTGGGGAAAACCCCAAGGCGTTCTACACTTTTGTGAGAAATAAGCGGATGATCAGAGTGAGAGTAGGGCCGATCAGGGATAGTGGAGGGAACTCGAGCCTAGAGTCTGAGGAGATGGAGGAGGCCCTAAATGAATATTTTGCTTCAGTATTCACTAGAGAGAGGGACCTTGTTGCTCATGGGAACAGTGTGAACCAGGTTAATAGACTCGAACAGGTTGATATTGAGAACAAGGAAGTGCTGGAAATTTTGAAAAGCATCAGGATAGGTAAGTCCCCAGGGCCAGATGGGATATACCGAAGGTTATTACGGGAATTGAGGGAGGAGATTGCTGCGCCATTGGCGATGATCTTTGCGTCCTCACTCTCCACTGGAGTAGTACCGGATGATTGGAGGGAGGCGAATGTTGTTCCCCTGTTCAAAAAGGGGATAGGGAAATCCCTGGGAATTACAGACCAGTCTTATGTCTGTGGTGAGCAAAATATTGGAAAGGATTCTGAGAGATGGGGGCGGGATTCTCCCAACGGGCGGCTAAGTGACGACGGCGGAGTAAAAACGCCTGTTCCGGGACCCCACTCTGCGGCCTACGCTGCTCCAGCTGCCAATCCCGGCTTGAACCCAGCGCCGCGGGGTCTGGGCATGCGCAGTTGGGCCGGCGCCAACTAGCGCATGCGCAGTGACCTTCTTCCCCGCGCCGGTCCCGACGCCAAATGGCGCAGGGTTACAGGAGCCGGCGCGGAGGAAAGGAGGCCGGGGGGGCAGAGAGACCGGCCCGCCGATCGGTAGGCCCCGATCACGGGCCAGGCCACTAGGGAGGCCCCACCTCGGGGTCGGACCCGCCCCCCCCCCCCCGCCCCACAGGCCGCCCCGGGACCCTTCAACGCTGAGGTCCCGCCAGTTCAGAGGATGGTAGAACGGCGCCAGCGGGACTCAGCTTTTTGATGACGCCCTCTTGGCCCATCCGGGCCGGAGAATCGGCACGCCGGCCCGGGCCGGAGAGTCTGCGCAGACCCCGATCGGCGCATACCCCGACCCGCACTGCGGAGAATTGTGTCCCAGCGTCGGGGCGGCGTGGCGCGATTCGCCCGGCGCCGCGCCGATTCTCCGACCCAACGGCCGTCGGACAATTCCGCCCAGGATTTATGGTTATTTAGAAAAACATAGTTTGATTAAAGATAGTCAGCATGGCTTTGTGAGGGGCAGGTCATGCCTCACAAGCCTCATTGAATTCTTTGACGATGTGATGAGACACATTGATGAAGGTCTGGCAGTGGATGTGGTGTATATGGATTTCAGTAAGGCATTTGATAAGGTTCCCCATGGTAGGCTCATTCATGCTCATTCATGGGATACAGTGAAATTTGGCTGTCTGGATACAGAATTGGCTGGCTGAAAGAAGACAGCGAGTGGTAGTGGATGGAAAGTATTCCGCCTGGAGGTCGGTGACCAGTGGTGTCCCGCAGGGATCTGCTCTGGGACCTCTGCTCTTTGTGGTTTTTAGAAATGACTTGGATGAGGAAGTGGAAGGGTGGGTTAGTAAGTTTGCCAGTGACACGAAGGTTGGTGGAGTTATAGATAGTGTCGAGGGCTGTTCAAGGTTACAACTGGACATTGATAGGATGCAGAGCTGGGCTGAGAAGTGGCAGGTGGAGTTCAACCTTGATAAATGTGAAGTGACTCATTTTGGAAGGTCGAATTTGAATGCTGAATACAGGGTTAAAGGCAGGATTCTTGGAAGTGTGGAGGGACAGAGGGATCTTGGGGTCCATGTACATAGATCCCTCAAAGTTGCCACCGAGGTTGATAGGGTTGTTGAGAAGGCGTATGGTGTGTTGGCTTTCAATAACAGGGGGATTGAGTTTAAGAGCCGTGAGGTTTTGCTGCAGCTTTATAAAACCCTGGTTAGACCACACTTGGAATATTGTGTCCAGTTTTGGTCGCCTCATTATAGGAAGGGTGTAGATGCTTTGGAGAGGGTGCAGAGGAGATTTACCAGGATGCTGCCTGGACTGGAGGGCATGTCTTATGAAGAAAGGTTGAGGGAGCTCGGGCTCTTCTCACTGGAGCGAAGAAGGCAGCGAGGTGACTTGATAGAGGGTACAAGGTGATGAGAGGCATGGATAGAGTGGATAGCCAGAGACTTTTCCCCAGGGCGGAAATGGCTGTCACGAGGGGACATAATTTGAAGGTGATTGGAGGAAGGTATAGGGGAGATGTCAGAGGTCGGTTCTTTACACAGAGAGTGGTGGGTGTGTGGAATGCACGGCCAGCAGAGGCGGTGGAGTCTGAGTCATTCGGGACATTTAAGCGACTCTTGGACAGGCACATGGACAGCAGTAAATTGAAGGGGTGTAGGTCAGGTTGACCTTAGATTAGGATAAATGGTCGGCGCAACATCATGGGCCAAAGGGCCTGTACTGTACTATATTCTATGTGCACTGTCCCATCAAACACTCCCAGGACAGGTACAGCACGGGGTTAGATACAGAGTAAAGCTCCCTCTACACTGTCCCCATCAAACACTCCCAGGACAGGTACATCACGGGGTTAGGTACAGAGTAAAGCTTCACCTGCACTGTTCCCATCAAATACTCCTTGGATAGATACAGCACGGGGTTACAGAGTAAAGCTCCCTCTACACTGTCCCCATCAAACACTCCCAGGACAGGTACAGCACGGGGTTAGATACAGAGTAAATCTCCCTCTACACTGTCCCCATCAAACACTCCCAGGACAGGTACAGCACAGGATTAGATACAGAGTAAAGCTCCCTCTACACTGTCCCCATCAAACACTCCCAGGACAGGTACAGCACGGGGTTAGATACAGAGTAAAGCTCCCTCTACACTGTCCCCATCAAACACTCCCAGGATAGGTACAGCACGGGGTTAGATACAGAGTAAAGCTCCCTCTACACTGTCCCCATCAAACACTCCCAGGACAGGTACAGCACAGGATTAGATACAGAGTAAAGCTTCCTCTACACCGTCCCCATCAAACACTCCCAGGACAGGTACAGCACGGGGTTAGATACAGAGTAAAGCTCACTCTACACTGTCCCCATCAAACACTCCCAGGACAGGTACAGCAAGGGGTTAGATACAGAGTAAAGCTCCCTCTACACAGTCCCCATCAAACACTCCCAGGACAGGTACAGCACGGGGTTAGATACAGAGTAAATCTCCCTCTACACTGTCCCCATCACACACTCCCAGGGCAGGGACAGCACGGGGTTAGATACAGAGTAGAACTCCCTCTACATTGTCCCTGTCAATCAAGTCCACATTCAGTGCTGAAGGGAAATATTAGGCTGTTCATGTAACCACTGTGTTTGTAAATAGCCTGCTCCATTATGTCAGCGAGTAGGTATTTGCCCCAAACACTCTGTAGGTGATCTTGAAGAGAATGCTTTCAAGATATAAATGGAATTTGTTCCTTGTAGTGTATTTGACATTTGGCCTTTGAAGACATACATTGTCAGTGACAAAACATCGCTAATCTGTTTTGAACTTCTATTGTGCAAGAGTGACTCAGCCTTCCGCACCTCCAGCCTTCCCTCGTTACCTAGGCAACTGCTACCTCTCAGTACTTGCCTCCAACCATGTTCATGAACACGACTTTGATAGAACCAGATGAATTCTGGTTCTATTCTGGTGGCTAATTCTTCTTCCAGAATCATAGCGTTGCCACTCCATCACAGAAGGCCATTCAGTCCATTTACGGGAGAGGAACCGTTTTCTCTTCTCGGCCAACCCCCTCTCTCTGGTCCTGATGCCCGACATCTTAAGGCCCGTCCTCTTGTTCCCGAGCCATCCTGCAACTCGGGACAGAGTTTCTCCTTGTTTACTCTTCCAGAACCTAATCCTTTTTCAATACAAATTTAGAGCAGCCAATTGTTATTTTTTCCAATTAAGGGGCAATTTAGCACGGCCAATCCGCCTACCCTGGGTTGTGGAGGGGGGGTGAGGCCCACGCAGACACGGGGATAATGTACAAACTCCGCAAGGACAGTGACCCAGGGCCAGGATGGAACCCGGGCCTCGGCGCCGTGAGGCAGCAGTGCTAACCACTGCACCCTCATAACCTGAATCTAGCTGAAAAGTTAGACAGCTCGCTGAAGTTTTTCATCTTGCACTCAAAACAAGAATTCCACATTTCAAACCACCTTAGTGGCCAAAATATTGCCATGGAGAAGGTAATGGAGAACAAAAGCTCCCAAGCAGTTCCCCAAAGTTGTAAAACCTGGATTTGTTTGTTTGCTTAGAAGGGGGTTCCTGTGTATGAATGTATGTTGCTTCGAGCAAGCATTAATCAGCCATATTACGAGCTCGTCTGATTATTTTTAATTGACTGTTAGTGTCGCTATTAGCGCACTCAGGGTTGTTCATCAATTGCTGCCCAATCATGGAATCACATCTACAACCACACCGACAGTCGTCTGTTGCTTTCTCCATGACAACGCCTCGGCCAGTCAGACCTGCGAACCAATCCTGCCGTCGGAATTGTCGTGGCCGTTTGCAATTTGGCATGCTTGCATTTGTCCTGCTGAGTGCGAAGATGGGAAACTTCAACAGCATTTTTCTCTTTGCAGCGATATTAGAGTTCTGCCCAAAGCCACTGCCTGCCAAAACCGTTCGTGATTTCCATCAATAATCGTCCCAACCTTCTGTTAGAGGCATCGGACAGAGGCAGGAGTGGGGGAGGAAAGGAGGAGGCAGCTCAGCCCAATGTGTCTGGACTAGCCCTCTTTTGAGGACAGAAAATGCAGCACATTTCTTACGTAGAAATGGGGATAGTATCAAGATATTGTACCTTCAAAACTCTTTCTGGAGCAGTGGTATCGTTCCTGGACCAGTAACCCCATGGTCCGGCCTCATGCTCTGCGGGACACAGGTTCAAACCCCACCAGGGTAGTTGGAGCAATTTGAATTCTGTTGATAAATCGGGAATTGTCACTAATCTCAGTCATGATGACCCTCATGGATTGTTGTTAAAACCCATCTGGTTCACTAATGTCCTTCAGGGAAGGAAATCCGCCGCCTTTACCTGGTCTGGGCCCACATGTGACTCCAGACCCCCACAGCAAATGTGGTTGACCCTTAGCCGCCCCCCTGAAATGGCCGAGCGAGCCACTCAGTCCAGGGGCAATTAGAGATGGGTAACAAATACTGGCCCTGCCCCATCCCAAGAAAGGATAAAGAAAAGATTATTCGTCATTTCATGCAGCAGGAGGCGATCGCGGCCCCATTTTGAATGCCAATATTCAATTTTGCGATTGCTATGTTAAGAAATCTCTGAATATTTTATCTCTGACGTAAAGAGAACGCATTTTAGGTTCTTACGACGGGTACGGTTGATCAACATCTGTCTGGTGTGCATTATTTTTACTTACCTCATTCTTTTGCCCCCCGCCCCCCTCCAGATATTCTTGTGGGACTATTGAAGGATCAGTCTGTTGAGCCACTTAAGGTAAGTGCTGTGGACAGGAGGACGTACGTCCAAAACGCACTAGTTTCTTATTCTCACGACCTGCCCATAAACAGGAAGACAATTTGATTTGTTCCCTTTTTAATGCATGCCGACATTTTTCCCAAACTCCCGGTTTCCATCTGATCCAATCCCTTCTGAATAAACCCACAGCAGACCCAGAGTAGGATGAACTCGAAGGGTTAATTTATTGCAAGCATTCAAAAGCCATTCAACATCTGGCCCGGCACGCTTACAATAAAGTGAGGGATAGAGAAAGAAAAGAGGGTTTTTTTTATTGTAGAGGGCCACAGAGAAAATAAATATTGGTTCATGTGAGTCCAGAATCAAAGTCCCATGAGGAATTTCTATCCGGAGATTGGCGGCCTGAAACCCGGTATTGTCAAATTCGTTTTTTCGAATGGTGGGGCTTTCACAAGATGAAATAGGCACCTGGGGATGAATCAGGTTGGAGACAATGGGACAGGATATTCGGCCGAGGCAGGGTAGATGGGACCCTGGTGACCAATCCTGGCCAGAGCTCCTTCTGCATGGCCTTCTAGTCAGGTGTTGGCTGTTCAGTTCCCGGCTCGTCTGATAGTGGCTCCTCAGGAATAACGAGATGTGACGTTTCCAAAACTGCCAAGCGGCTTCTTTTATTCTGATGACTGAATGACAACAGAGAGCCTTTGGTCTTTGTTCAGCCTGAAAAACCTGTTTAAAATTAAGAAGTAGCAGGAAGGAAATATTTTTAATAAAATATACCCTGTCAAGTTCTATTCCGTCGCACAGCGATCCAGGAACAGACTGCATTACTGGTAATGTTTTGAACTCTGACCCCCCCCCCCCTCCAAGGTCGTGAGCCGCACTCTGGACACTAAGCGCAAACTCCGGTTGAGACGCCGTGGCGTGGGGGTTGGTGGGGGGGGGGGGCACGAGGGGGGGCTCCTGCCCTGTCAGAGGCGCTGCTTTGGAGCTGAAACGTGAAACCGAGGTTCAGTTAGCCATCTCAGATGTACGCAAGCGATTCCAGGGCATGAGTGGTAGGCCTAGAGCCACCCGAACGAGGCGTAGGAGTAGCCGGGCAGGCTCTTGGGCCCTTGGGCCTGCCCTGCCACTCAATACGATGATGGCCTATCCGATTGGGTCCCACATTTCCGGCCACCCCCGATAACCTTTCACCCCCCTCTTGTTAACTGAGAATCTAACCAGCTCTGCCTTGAAGATAATCATGTTCGTGCACCATCTTTTGAGGAGGAGAGTTGCTGAGGCCTCACGGCCGTCTGAGAGAAAAGAAATTCTCCTCAGCTCCGTCTTAAATAGGCCAACCCCTTATTTTTAAGACAGTGACCCCCCTTGTTCTAGATTCTCGGACAAGAGGAAACATCGTCCCCACGTACAACCTGTCAAAGCCCCCAGAATGCCACCATCTCCCGACGAGTTGTTCTCGAGGCGTTTAAAATCAGGAGGGGCCTGGACAGATTAAATAGGGAGAGACAGTTCCCATTGGGCTAAGCATGGTGGTGGGGACTTAGATTTAAGGTGATTTATTAAATCCTTTCACGTTGTGCGAGCTAGGCCCAGTTTTTATTGTCCATCCCTAATTGCCCCTTGAGAAGGTGGGGGTGAGCCGCCTTCTTGAGCCGCTGCAGTCCGTGTGGGGTAGGTACACTCATAGTGCTGTTAGGGAGGGAGTTCCAGGATGTTGCCCCAGCGACAGTGAAGGAACGGCCGATATATTTCCAAGTCGGGATGGTGAGTGACTTGGAGGGGAACCTCCAGGTGGTGGGGTTCCCGGGTATCTGCTGCCCTTGTCCTTCTAGGTGGCAGAGGTCGTGGGTTTGGAAGGTGCTGTCGAAGGAGCCTTGGCGAGTTGCTGCAGTGCATCTTGTAGACGGTACACACGGCTGCCGCTGTGCGTCGGTGGAACTGCCATCGATTGTCGTAAAAACCCATCTGGTTCACTAATGTCCCTTTGGAGAAGGAAATCTGCCCTCTTTACCCGGTCTGGCCTACATGTGACTCCAGATCCCACACAGCAAGGTGGTCAACTCTATCGGTCCCTGGGGGGGATTATGGGTAATAAATGCTTGCCGGTGACGTCCACTACCCGTGACTGCATGGCTAAAATGCCAATGTGCGCACAGCAGGATCCCAGACGCAAATCGCAGATGAGGGGGGCTTTCCGCGACGTTGATTGAGGGGGGTAAATATTGGCTGCGGGATAAAGGAGCGGTTGGCGTTGCGTTAACCCGGTGCCCTCACTCTTTCTCTCTCTCTCCCCCTCCAGGTGGTGAAATACGAGGCGGGTTACCTCGTTTCCTTCATTATCGGGGTGCTCTTCTTCATCTTCATGCCCCTCGTGGGCCTGTTCTTCTGCTGTTGTCGGTGTTGCAACAACTGCGGGGGGCAAGTGAAGGAGCGCACAGGGTCGACAGACTGCCAACGCAACACCCTCGCCATCTTTCTGCTGATGACCACTCTCATTATACTGTGAGTCCGTCCGAGAAGGGGGCCCAAGACAATTTGAGGGTTGGGGGAGGCGACGGGCTGGTAGATGGGGCGAATAAAGAGTGCCGCCTAAGAGGGCGGTTCAGTTTGGGCTCAAGTTGGGGCCTGGTGAGTGGACTGGTGGGCAGACTTTTAAAAATTTGAGCATCGCTGCAAAATGACGCTTCCCGCCAAGGTTTTTTTACCTTGCACTCATCAGAGCAGATCCTCCAGAACGCCAAATCTGAACGGGAACAATTTATAGAGCATGAGAAGAGAGTGCTGATTGGTTGGGAAGTGGACTCACAATCAGCCAATCAGCACTCCCTTCTCAATCAGCATGAATCAGTGTTCCCTTTACGATTTGGTATTCTCTCAGATTTGCCCTGATGAGTGTAGGATAAAAAGCTTTGACAGGATGTGCCCTTTTCAGCAATACTCAAGTTCCGTACTACCAAGTGACTATTTTATTTTCATTAATCTTTTGTGGGATGTGGGTTTCACTGAGAAGGTGGTGGTGAGCCGCTGCAATCCGTGTGGTGTAGGTACACCCACAGTGCTGTTAGGGAGGGAGTTCCAGGATTTTGACCCAGCGACAGTGAAGGAACGGCCGATATATTTCCAAGTCGGGATGGTGTGGACAGGCTTTGGGGAGTCAGGAGGTGAGTTACTCTCCGCAGGATTCCCAGCCTCTGACCTGCTCTGGTAGCCACAGTATTTATCTGGCTGGGTCCAGTTCAGTGTCTGGCCAATGGTAACCCCCAGGATATCGATAGTGGGGGATTCAGCGATGGTAATGCCATTGAATGTCACGGGGAGACAGTTAGATTCTTTCTCTAACTGGGGAGAGATTGCCGGGCAACTGGGGCTGGTGAATTAGCAGTGGTTAGGCAGGTAAGGCAATGGGTAAGCTGTCTCGCAGATTTTCCGTGATGAGTGCAGAATAAAAAGTTTTGACAGGATGTGCCTTTTTCAGCAATACTCATGCATACACATGGGGATGTGCTTAAACAGGGAGGCAGACCAGTTTGAAAGTTGATGGGTACAGAGAGGTGGGTGTTATTTCCAATCGTTGTATGTTGAGTCTGAAGTTAGCCTGTGACTAATAACAGGTTTACTTACAGAGGTTACAAAGCAAAGTCACAGACTCTCCCAGTTCCGCCGCCCAGTGTTCTAGCTGTTCCCGTTTGCACTCTGTGTAAAGTGCGGCAAATGAAAGAAATTCAATCAAATTGAAAAAATTAATACAATGCATCAACAGGGCAGCCCCTTAAAGAGACAGTAGTGAAAAAGAAAATGTTAAGGGCCACTTACACCGATCAAATTAAGGTGCGGTTTTTGAGGTCAATAATGAACTCGACCCCTGGTGATGCCCCCAACATATTGGATTACCGTTGGGCGTTCGCGTTGCCGTTCATGGGACATTGGCGGTGGGTAGGGGTGGAGGTGAGGGTGGGTTGGTGGGCGCCAGGTTGGGTCGGCCTGAGAGGTCGTGTGGCTAGGCCAGTGAGGAGGCGGGCAGGCGGGTAGAGGCGCCACGCGGGCGACGGAGGGCAGGGACCAGTGGGCGAGAGGGGCGGTGCCGTGTTCCCGTCTGACAGATGCTTTCCGCCAATCGCCTTTTAGGGCCGGTGTTGCCTGCGCCTTCACGGCCAACCAGAAGGTGACCGACGCAATGGAGTCAAGTGTTGTCGCCATTCAGGAGACGATCACCAATGTGACGCTGTACGTGGGGGGTGTTGTGAAGGTGAGAGTCCTGATAATTCCATACAAACTGTGCCCCAAGAATATCCTGTTCAGTACCTGCTTATGCTGCCAAGGGTCCCACCCCCTCAGTTCACAGCCTCTGCATAAGAAACATTCAAAGCCTCCAGCTCATACTTTTGAGTGGCCATATATAGTTGCATTTAAACTCACACGTCAGAACAAAAAAAATAGCAGCAGAAATAAACCCTCGAGCCCGCTCTGCCAGTCAATACAACTGATTTCCGCCCTCAGTTCCACTTCCCCGCCCACTCCCCATGTCCCGTAATTCCCTGAGAGGCCATGCATCAACCATATTTACACTCTCACGCGAGTAGAAAGAATCTCCACCCTGCAGGATTTTGTATGTCGCAGCGAGTTCACTCTCATTCTCCGAAACTCCATTGACAATAGGCGCAACTTACTCGGCATCTCATCACGAGACAACCCGTCCATTCCAGGCGCCAATCTAATGAACGTTGCTATCCCCCTCCCTCCTGGGTCGCATTATTTCCACACCATTTGTTTTTGCACAATCTCCAACCAATCAACCCATAACCTCCTGATTGGAAAGGCAGTTTTTTTAAAATGTCTTCTTTAATTGCATCAAATTTGACTTTGAGTTTAAGCAAAGCTGCGCAGTTAACTGTCCATCATCCGTCAACTGGTGCACTCTTCACAGCAACGCCTCTACCAATCAGTGTCCAGGCACCAACCAGTCAGCGCTCTCGTCTCACGGTGGTACAAATTGTTGTTCACTTTACATTTGGCATTCTTGCCATGTGCCCTGATGAATCCAGGGTGAAAAGTTTTGTTGATATGTGTCTTTTCTCATCAATACTCTTTTCGAAAACGGCACAGAGTATCAGGGCTGTGCTCTCAATAGGCTTTGTATAAATTTGCTGCTCCGTCTGACTTTAATCTTGCTTTATGCAGCTCCTTGTCCATTCTTCTGTCTTTACTTCAGGCTATACCCAAGATTGCCGATCAGTTCTCAGTGCCAAAAAATCGGACGCTTACTGACCTTGACGGTGAGTGAGATCATTTCTATATTATACCATTAAGTGAGCAAAATGGATGAAATGCATCAAATAAGAAGCACGCACTGTCCACAATGTAGGATCCAGGTCCAAGGAACATAGGACCAGGAGTGGGCCCCTCGAGCCTGACTCGCACTCAATGAGATCATGGCTGACCTGCGGCCTAACTCCATATACCTTCCTCTGGCCCATATCCCTCAATATCTTTGCTCAACAAAAATCTCTCTGTGATTTAAAATGAACAACTGATATTGCTTCGACTGCTGTATGTGGGAGAGAGTTCCAAACCTTTTCCACCCTTTGAGTGAAGAAGTTCTTCCTAACATCTCTCCTGAATGGTCCAGCCGTAATTTTTAGACTCTACCTCTCGTTTTAGAATCTCCAACCAGTGGTAATTGTTTATCTTTATCTACCCTGTCTTTCCCTGTTAATATCTTCAATACTTCGATCAGATCATCCCACAGCCTTCTAAATTGCAGCGGAAACAGGTCTAATTTGTGTAATCTCTCCTCGTAACTCAACCCCTGTAATCCGGGTATCGTCTTTGTAAACCTACATTGCACTCCCTCCAAGGCCAAAATATCCTTCCTAAGGTGTGGTGCCCAGAACTGCTCACAGTGACTCCAAGTGGGGTCTAACCAGGGGCTGGTAAAGCGGCAGCACAACACCTGTGTCTGTATATTCCTACGGTGTGGTGCCCAGAACTGCTCACAGTGACTCCAAGTTGGGTCTAACCAGGGGCTGGTAAAGCTGCAGCATAACTCCTGTGTCTGTATATTCCTAAGGTGTGGTGCCCAGAACTGCTCACAGTGACTCCAAGTGGGATCTAACCAGGGGCTGGTAAAGCTGCAGCATAACCCCTGTGTCTGTGTACGCCAATCCTCTGGACCTGTGTAGCCTGGAGGATTGTCAGGGGCAATTTAGCATGTCCAATTCACCTAACCTGCACATCTTTGGGTTGTGGGAGTGAGACCCACGCAGACACGTGGAGAATGTGCAAACTCCACATGGACAGTGACTCGGAGCTGGGGTGGAACCTGGGTCCACAACGCCGTGAGGCAGCAGTGCTAAACACTGGGCCGCACTGGTGGTGATTTATCCTGAGGATCAACATACCTAAGGCGAGGGGGCAAGGTTGAAGAGAGGGGGAGCCTTCATGAATAACCTAAGCCGGTGCAGGAATTGAACCCGCGCTGCTGGCCTTGTTCCTCATCACGAACCAGCCAACTGAGCTAAACCGGTTAGTTAAATAATAAGCTGATAGTCTTGATGTTTGCTTGCCATGGTCCTTTGGGGTATACATTGTATGATCTTCCTATGCTGACCCAGTCTCATGTTCCTTGGATCCGAGTCTCTGTTACAGGGGAAGTGAGCTGGGCCAGAACCTCAGGCTTAGCCCCGGGTCTTTCTCACTCTGCTTGACGTCTAACCGTTTTCCCTGACCGATTCGATGCAGATTTAAACAAGACACTTGGCTTCACGATCCAGGACGCACTGGCCCCAACCATTAGCCCCGTGCTGGCAATGGTTATGCAGAGAATACAAGGTAACTCACGCTATCCTCTTTGACCATCGCGCCGCGTTAGTGCAGCCTCCGCTATGGGCCGCAGCCTCGAATGTTCACGTTTCACGTGCACTTTAGCACTTGTAGGAAAGAGAATAGAGACATCCTGTCGAAGCTTTTCATCATGCACTCATCAGGAGAAAGGCAAGAATGCCAAATTTCAAAGCGAGCAACAGTTTAAAGCTGAGGAATAGATGCTGATTGGTTGGCAAAACGACTTTGATTGGTTCATGGTTTGCCCGAGAGAATGTCTTCGGGAACTATATTTTTTTTAAAAGGTGCAGCGCCTGGACCTATTCCTTTGACTTGCAGAAGACAGGTCCCTGTGCAGGTATAAGTAGGCCACATTGTGAGCCTCTGAAAATTTGTTGTTCGTGTCGGTTTTTCGGCAATTTATTTTGAAGGGCGCTGATTGCCATTTCTCTCACTGACATGCTCTGTGGGTGCCAAGCCAAAGGCCACTCTCTCCGAGGTGCCCAAGTGCCTAGTGGAGGCCTTGCTTTGCTAACGGTGGCGCCGCCCATTTCTCTGGAGTCGCTCGCTGCCTTGCCCTGTGGATCTCTGTGGGCAGGAACCATTCCACCTGCTCTGGCCACTGCCAGCTCACACCCCTCCATGTTAGCTGGTTACTCAGTGAATACACAGTACAATACATTTCATTACAATGGGCAGTGTGGTTAACATTATTTTTCTACAACTGCACACTTTTGGCCCCTTAAAGAGCAAATGGTCGTGGGAAGCCTGAGTGATACTTTCCAGGTTGCTGTGCATCTCCGCTGCTCTTGTGTTTTCCGTGTGTGGGTGCTGTGCTGTTATTGTGTTGCTCTTGTGTTGTCCTTGTGTTATCCTTGCGTTGTCCTTGTATACGTCTTGTGTTGTTCTCGTGTTTACCCTGCGTTGTCCTTGTATACGTCTTGTGCTGTTGTTGTTTTGGTCTTCTGTTGTTCTGTTGTTCTTGTTTTGGTCTTGTGCTGTTCTGTTGTTCTTGTATTGCTTTTGTGTAGATCTTGTGTTGTTCTTATGTTGTTCCTGTGTTGTTCCTGTGTAGATCTTGTGTTGTTATTGTGTTGTTCCTGTGTTGATCTTGTGTTGATCTTGTGTTGATCTTGTGTTGGTCTTGTGTTGATCTTGTGTTGATCTTGTGTTGATTTTGTATTGATTTTGTGCTGATATTGCGTCAATCTTGTGTTGTGTTCTTTTTGTGTCGTTCTTTTGTTGGTCTTGTATGATTCTTGTGTTGGTCTTGTATTGGTCTTATGTTATTCTTGTGTTGGTCTTGTATTGGTCTTGTGTTATTCTTGTATTGGTCTTGTGTTGGTCTTGCTTCGGTCTTTCATTGTTATTCTGTTCTTGTGCTGATCTTGAGTTGTTTTGTGTTGTTTTTGAGTTGTTTTGTGTTTGCTTGTGGGTTGGTCTTGTATTGTTTGTGTGTTGTCCTTGTGTTGTTCTTGTGTTGGTCTTGTGCTGCTTTTGTATTGGTCTTGTGTTATTTGTGTGTTGTCCTTGTATTGTTCTTGTGCTGGTCTTCTGTTGTTCTTGTGAAGTCCTTGCGTTGGTCTTGTGTTGGTCTGGTGTTGGTCTTGTGTTGTCCTTGTGTTGGTCTTGTATTGGTCTGGTGTTGGTCTTGTGTTGTCCTTGTGTTGGTCTTGTGCTGGTTTAGTGTTGTTCTTGTGTTGGTCTTGTGTTGTCCTTGTGTTGGTCTTGTGTTGGCCTTGTGTTGGGCTTGTGTTGGTCTTGAGTTGGCCTTGTGTTGGTCTTGTGTTGTCCTTGTGTTGGTCTTGTGTTGTCCTTGTGTTGGCCTTGTGTTGGGCTTGTGTTGTTCTTGAGTTGGTCTTGTGTTGGTCTGGTGGTCACCTTGTGTTGGTCTTGTGTTGTCCTTGTGTTGGTCTTGCGTTGTCCTTGTGCTGCCCTTGTGTTGGTCTTGTGTTGGACTTGTGTTGTTCTTGTGTTGGTCTTGTGTTGGTCTTGTGTTGTCCTTGTGTTGGTCTTGTATTGGTCTTGTGTTGGTCTTGTGTTGTCCTTGTGTTGTCCTTGTGTTGGTCTTCTGTTGTTCTTGTGTTGGTCTTGTGTTGTTTTTGAGTTGGTCTTGTGTTGTCCTTCTGTTGGTCTTGTATTGGTCTTGTGTTGTCCTTGTGTTGGTCTTGTGTTGTCCTTGTGTTGGTCCTGTGTTGTCCTTGTGTTGGTCTTGTATTGGTCTGGTGTTGGTCTTGTGTTGTCCTTGTGTTGGTCTTGTGCTGGTTTAGTGTTGTTCTTGTGTTGGTCTTGTGTTGTCCTTGTGTTGGTCTTGTGTTGTCCTTGTGTTGGGCTTGTGTTAGTCTTGAGTTGGTCTTGTTTTGGTCTGGTGTTCACCTTGTGTTGGTCTTGTGTTGGTCTTGCGTTGTCCTTGTGCTGTCCTTGTGTTGGTCTTGTGTTGGACTTGTGTTGTTCTTGTGTTGGTCTTGTGTTGGTCTTGTGTTGTCCTTGTGTTGGTCTTGTATTGGTCTTGTGTTGGTCTTGTGTTGTCCTTGTGTTGTCCTTGTGTTGGCCTTGTGTTGGCCTTGTGTTGGTCTTGTGTTGGTCTTGTGTTTTTCTTCTGCTGGTCTTGTCGTTATCCTGCTTTGTCCTCATCTTTTTCTTGTCTTGCTCTGATCTTGTGTTGGCCTTGGTCAGGCCTTCTGAAGGCTTGGTGACAGGTTAAACAGGCCACAGTTAGCTTGCTCTCCCAAGGCTGGGCCTATAGTGTGGAAACTCTTGCTGCGTGACTCAACATGCGTCAGTCATTCCAACAACATGTGACGGAGCAATGGCGCCTCCACCGTGATGGTGCAGAAAGTACCACATTCCGTGCACCACTCCCTGAATTGTTTTGTCTCTGGGAATGTACCCATTCTCAACATTTTAGAAGTGCCTGCGAAATCAGAAAATCACCTGTAGGTTTCCTGAGGGGAACTTGGTGCTGATTGTTTGAGGACCCATTTTGAAATATTGGGCCCACAAGTAAATTTTTTAATTCTGCCTTCATAGATCAGAATTTACAGTGCAGAAGGAGGCCATTCGGCCCATCGAGTCTGCACCGGCCATTATAAAGAGCAGCCTACAGAAGCCCACGTATCTACCCTATCCTCGTAACCCAGTAACCCCCACTTAACATTTTTTGGACACTAAGGGGCAATTTATCACGGCCAATCCCCCTAGCCCGCACATCTTTGGACTGTGGGAGGAAACCGGAGCATCCGGAGGAAACCCACGCGGACACGGGGGAGAACGTGCAGACTCCGCACAGACAGGGACCCAAGCCGGGAATCGAACCTGGGACCCTGGAGCTGTGAAACAACTGTGCTAACCACTGTGCGACTGTGCTGCCTTGGAGTGTAGGCCTTGCTGCCAAGGAGGCCATTTGTTGTTCACTGCCAACAGCCCTCGAGAACAAGGCCCACTGTGATTTCCTCCCCCGAGTGAATTTTATATCCATCAGCGAAATAATCTGTCGCTATGTGTTATAATAATAATCTTTATTGTCACAAGTAGGCTTACATTAACACTGCAATGAAGTTACTGTGAAAAGCCCCTAGTCGCCACATTCCGGCGCCTGTTCGGGTACACAGGGAGAATTCAGAATGTCCGATTCACCTAACAAGCACGTCTTTCGAGACTTGTGGGAGGAAACCGGAGCACCCGGAGGAAACCCACGCAGGCACGGGGAGAACAGGGCGGCATGGCGGCGCAACGGCTAGCACTGCTGCCCCATGGCGCTGAGGACCCGGGTTCGATGCTTGCCCCGGGTCACTGTCGGTGTGGAGTTTGCACATTCTCCCCGTGTCTGCGTGGGTCTCAGTCCCACACAACCCAAAGATGTGCAGGGCAGGTGGATTGGACACGCTAAATTGCCCCTTAATTGGAACAGAAATAATTGGATACTCTAATTTTAGTTTTGAAAAAAGACACAGGGAGAACGTGCAGACTCCGCACAGACTGTGACCCCAAACTGGGAATCGAACTCGGGACCCTGGCGCTGTGAGGCAACAGTGCTAACCACTGTGCTACTGTGTTGGGCACTTGCGGGCCTGAACTTTACGGCCCAAGGGGCGCGCGTACGCAAGGCTGGCCTGGGAGAGGGCGCGTTTCTGGGCCGACAATATTCCTCCGGTGCGTGTGCTGAGAACGCGCGCTGTTTCCTGTGGAGCTCTTTCTTAACCAGCGTTTGGCTTGCAGACTTCGGCACAGTGAAGGCCAACGTAGTGACGGTCTACTCCACCCAGGCCTCACTGTTGGAGACGCAGAGACAGTTGGCAGACAACCTGACCAAGCTTCGAGGAGAGATAAATGCTACACTGCGTGATGGTGACTGTGTTGGCTGTGAATCATTCCAATCAGCAGTCAATAACCTGGAGCTCAGTGTTAATTACACAGAGGTAAGGAGTGATTGGACACCGCCTTGAATCATAGAATGATAGAATTTACAGTGCAGAAGGAGGCCATTGGGCCCATCGAGTCTGCACCGGCCCTGGGAAAGAGCTCCCCACTTAAACCCACGCCTTCACCGCAGACCCGTAACCCAGTAACCCCACCCAACCTTTTCCACACGAAGGGGCAATTTTATCATGGCCAATCCACCCAACCTGCTCATCTTTCGGGACTGTGGGAGGAAACCGGAGCACCCGGAGGAAATCCACGCAGACACGGGGAGAACGTGCACACTCCACACAGACAGTCACCCGAGGCCGGAATTGAATCCGGGACCCTGGAGGTGTGAGGCAGCAGTGCTAACCACTGTGCCACCGTGCTGAGTACAGACCACATCTGAATCCAATCTTCCCTCAATATCGGTTCATTCCCGAAATCCAGAGAACATTGGCACAGACTCCCTTTTCGCTTCCCCCACACAGGGTTAAAACCGATTCTTAAATATACCTCAGAATTATGCCATCACCTTCCCCAAATTGGAAACCAAAGCTTTCACCGACAAGGTCGCAATGTGAACGTATTAATTTTTTTTAATTTTCCAATTTAGCATGGCCAATCCACCTTCCCTGCACATCTTTGGGTTGTGGGGGTGAAACCCACACAGGCACGGGGAGAATGTGCAAACTCCACATGGACAGTGACCCTGGGCCGGGATTGAACCGGGGTCCTCGGCGCCGTGAGGCAGCAGTGCTAACCACTGCGCACATATCATTGTAACCGGATTGCAACATTAACGGTTTGCTCCGTTCTGGAATTTCTCACAAAGAGCACCATCGAGATATGAAGTTAAGGGCCCATTCTCTTTCCTGCTCTCTGATGACTGTACGATCATTGATTTTCACTCCTCATTCTCCTCCTCTTGCTCCTTTCCTACCTTCGCAAATTGTCGCAAATCCCAGTAATAATGACCATGGCGACTATCATCGATCATCGCAGAAACCTACCTGGTTCGCTAATGTCCTTCAGGGAAGGAAATCTGCCGTCCTTACCCAGTCTGGCCTACATGTGACTCCAGATCCCACAGCGTTGTGGTTGACTCTTTACCCACTCTGAAATGGCTGACAGGCCCACTCAGTTCAAGGGCAATTAGGGATGGGCAACAAACGCAGGCCCAGCCCAGCAGCGCCCACATCCTTGAAGGGAGAAGGAAATGCCTTGAAGCCGGTTCGATCCTGGCTCTTCACTCCTGGGAGTTGTCGAAGCGACAGAGTGAATGATTTGCCGCGGGTTAAACATTGTGGCTTTCGATGCTCCACAAGTGATCACGCTCTCCATTCTATCGCTCTCCAGCCTCCTGAATTCCAGGCCGTGTTTGCAACATTCAACGGCATCTCGCAAAAGAACCTGATGGATTCCCTACAAAAGGTAACGTGGTCCATTCTCGGGTTGAGTTGGATTCCGAGCGTGCGCGCCATGCATGCGTGGGTGTGTGTGAGTGTGTGCGCGCATGCACGCGTGTGTGTGTGTGCTTGTGCAGATGTCCATATGTGAGTGTGAGTGTATGTGCATGTGCACATGAGTGTGTGCCTGCATGCGGGACTGATGGAAATGAGGCTATGACAGGTGAGGACCTTGAGATGATTGTTATCACCAAGGAGGTAGTGATGGGCAAGCTAATGGGGCTAAAGGTAGACAAGTCTCCTGGCCCTGATGGAATGCATCCCAGAGTGCTAAAAGAGATGGCTAGGGAAATTGCAAATCCACGAGTGATAATTTACCAAAATTCACTAGACTCTGGGGTGGTCCCAGCGGATTGGAAATTAGCAAACGTGACACCACTGTTTAAAAAAGGAGGTAGGCAGAAAGTGGGTAATTATAGGCCAGTGAGCTTAACTTCGGTAGTAGGGAAGATGCTGGAATCTGTCATCAAGGAAGAAATAGCGAGGCATCTGGATGGAAATTGTCCCATTGGACAGACGCAGCATGGGTTCATAAAGGGCAGGTCGTGCCTAACTAATTTAGTGGAATTTTTTGAGGACATTAACAGTGCGGTAGATAACGGGGAGCCAATGGATGTGGTATATCTGGATTTCCAGAAAGCCTTTGACAAGGTGCCACACAAAAGGTTGTTGCATAAGATAAAGATGCATGGCATTAAGGGGAAAGTAGTTTCATGGATCGAGGATTGGTTAATTAATAGAAAGCAAAGAGTGGGGATTAATGGGTGTTTCTCTGGTTGGCAATCAGTAGCTAGTGGTGTCCCTCAGGGATCAGTGTTGGGCCCACAACTGTTCACAATTTACATAGATGATTTGGAGTTGGGGACCAAGGGCAATGTGTCCAAGTTTGCAGACGACACTAAGATAAGTGGTAAAGCAAAAAGTGCAGAGGATACTGGAAGTCTGCAGAGGGATTTGGATAGGCTAAGTGAATGGGCTAGGGTCTGGCAGATGGAATACAATGTTGACAAATGTGAGGTTATCCATTTTGGTAGGAATAACAGCAAAAGGGATTATTATTTAAATGATAAAATATTAAAACATGCTGCTATGCAGAGAGACCTGGGTGTGCTAGTGCATGAGTCGCAGAAAGTTGGTTTTCAGGTGCAACAGGTGATTAAGAAGGCAAATGGAATTTTGTCCTTCATTGCTAGAGGGATAGAGTTTAAGACTAGGGAGGTTATGCTGCAATTGTATAAGGTGTTAGTGAGGCCACACCTAGAGTATTGTGTTCAGTTTTGGTCTCCTTACTTGAGAAAGGACGTACTGGCACTGGAGGGTGTGCAGAGGAGATTCACTAGGTTAATCCCAGAGCTGAAGGGGTTGGATTACGAGGAGAGGTTGAGTAGACTGGGACTGTACTCGTTGGAATTTGGAAGGATGAGGGGGGATCTTAGAACATAGAACATAGAACATAGAAAATACAGCACAGAACAGGCCCTTCGGCCCACGATGTTGTGCCGAACCTTTGTCCTAGATTAATCATAGATTATCATTGAATCTACAGTGCAGAAGGAGGCCATTCGGCCCCCTGAGTCTGCACCAGCTCTTGGAAAGAGCACCCTACCCAAACTCAACACCTCCACCCAACACCAAGGGCAATTTGGACATTAAGGGCAATTTATCATTGGCCAATTCACCTAACCCGCACATCTTTGGACTGTGGGAGGAAACCGGAGCACCCGGAGGAAACCCACGCAGACACGGGGAGGACGTGCAGACTCCGCACAGACAATGACCCAAGCCGAAATCGAACCTGGGACCATGGATCTGTGAAGCAATTGTGCTATCCACAATGCTACCGTGCTGCCCTTAAGAACAAATAAATCTACACTATATAATTTTCCCGTAATCCATGTACCTATCCAACAGCTGCTTGAAGGTCACTAATGTTTCCGACTCAACTACTTCCACAGGCAGTGCATTCCATGCCCCCACTACTCTCTGGGTAAAGAACCGACCTCTGATATCCCTCCTATATCTTCCACCTTTCACCTTAAATTTATGTCCCCTTGTAATGGTGTGTTCCACCTGGGGAAAAAGTCTCTGACTGTCTACTCTATCTATTCCCCTGATCATCTTATAAACCTCTATCAAGTCGCCCCTCATCCTTCTCCGCTCTAATGAGAAAAGGCCTAGCACCCTCAACCTTTCCTCGTAAGACCTACTCTCCATTCCAGGCAACATCCTGGTAAATCTTCTTTGCACCTTTTCCAGAGCTTCCACATCCTTCCTAAAATGAGGCGACCAGAACTGTACACAGTACTCCAAATGTGGCCTTACCAAAGTTTTGTACAGCTGCATCATCACCTCACGGCTCTTAAATTCAATCCCTCTGTTAATGAACGCGAGCACACCATAGGCCTTCTTCACAGCTCTATCCACTTGAGTGGCAACTTTCAAAGATGTATGAACATAGACCCCAAGGTCTCTCTGCTCCTCCACAATGCCAAGAACTCTACCGTTAACCCTGTATTCCGCATTCATATTTGTCCTTCCAAAATGGACAACCTCACACTTTTCAGGGTTAAACTCCATCTGCCACTTCTCAGCCCAGCTCTGCATCCTATCTATGTCTCTTTGCAGCCGAAAACAGCCCTCCTTACTATCCACAACTCCACCAATCTTCGTATCATCTGCAAATTTACTGGCCCACCCTTCAACTCCCTCATCCAAGTCATTAATGAAAATCACAAACAGCAGAGGACCCAGAACTGATCCCTGCGGTACACCACTGGTAACTGGGATCCAGGCTGAATATTTGCCATCCACCACCACTCTCTGACTTCTATCGGTTAGCCAGTTAGTTATCCAACTGGCCAAATTTCCCACTATCCCATGCCTCCTTACTTTCTGCAGAAACATATAAGATTATGAAGGGAATAGATAGGATAGATGTGGGCAGGTTGTTTCCACTGGCAGGTGAAAGCAGAACTGGGGGGCACAGCCTCAAAATAAGGGGAAGTAGATTTAGGACTGAGTTTAGGAGGAACTTCTTCACCCAAAGGGTTGTGAATCTATGGAATTCCTTGCCCAGTGAAGCAGTAGAGGCTCCTTCATTAAATGTTTTCAAGATAAAGATAGATAGTTTTTTGAAGAATAAAGGGATTAAGGGTTATGGTGTCGAGCCGGAAAGTGGAGCTGAGTCCACAAAAGATCAGCCATGATCTCATTGAATGGTGGAGCAGGCTCGAGGGGCCAGATGGCCTACTCCTGCTCCTAGTTCTTATGTTCTTATGTGTGTCTGCGTGAGTGTTTGTGTGTACGAGCATGCGTGTGTGTATGTGTGCATGCCTGCATGCACTTGTGTGTGTGTATGCATGAATGTGTATGGGTTCAAATGTGTCTTTCCAATGAGTGCGTGTGCGTGCATGTGTATATGTGCATGTGTGTGTATATACGTGCTTGCGTGTACGTGTGTGCATGAATGAATGTGCATGTGTGTATGTGTGTGCTTGAGTATGTGCGTGTGTGTATGCGTACCCCTGTGTGCATGTGTGCATGGATTGCATGTCTGTGCATGTGCATGTATGCGTGTGCGTGTGAATAACAACCAAACTGCCAATGTGCCCTATCTCTCTCTTGCCTCTTAGGGCAACCGCACCTTTAATGAGATTCCTGCCAGGGTGGCCAATGAAACTTCGCAGATTATATCGGGTAGGTATGTCTGATGGGGTGTGAGGAGGTGGGTGGGGGGGGGGGGTGGGGGGGGGAGGGGTTGTTGAGCAGACAAGAGAGCCTGGTGATGTCGCTGAATCCGTCAACTTAATGACGCAAAACCAACAGACCGAATGGCATCTGGGCTACCGCATGGAAAACATAGAAACATAGAAAATAGGAGCAGGAGTAGGCCATTCGGCCCTTCGAGCCTGCTCCCCCATTCATTCTGCTCATGGCTGATCATCCAACTCAATAGCCTAATCCTGCTTTCCCCCCCCCCCCCCCCCCCCCCATATCCTTTCATCCCCTTTGCCCCGAGTGCAAAATCTAACTGCTTCTTGGAAAACATACAATGTTTTGGCTTCAACTACTTCCTGTGGTAACGAATTCCACAGGACACCCACTATCAGGAACATTCTTCCTGTCCAGTCCTGTTAGAATTTTATAAGTCTCTATGAGATCCCCCCTCATTCTTCTGAACTCCAGCGAGAACAATCCCAACCTAGTCAATCTCTCCTCATACGTCAGTCCCGCCATCCCTGGAATCAGTCTGGTAAACCTTCGCTGCACTCCCTCGAGAGCAAGAACATCCTTCCTCAAGAGAAGGAGACCAAAACTGCACACAATATTCCAGATGTGGCCTCACCAAGGCCCTGTATAATTGCAGCAAGACATTCCTGCCCCGTACTCGAAACCTCTCGCAATGAAGGCCAACATACCATTAGCCTTCTTTACCGCCTGCTGCACCTGCATGCTTACCTTCAGCGACTGGTGTATGAGGACACCCAGGCCTCATAGAACATAGAACATAGAACGATACAGCGCAGTACAGGCCCTTCGGCCCACGATGTTGCACATTTTCCTCTCCTAATTTATGGCCACTGAGATAAAGGTCTGCCTTCCTGTTTTTGCTACCAAAGATCTGGTCCTGTGTAATGAGGCAGGATTGATTAATGATCTCATAGTTCGGGATCCTCTTGGAAGGAGCGATCACAATATGGTGGAATTTAAAATACAGTTGGAGGATGACAAGGTAAAATCAAACACTAGTGTTTTGTACTTAAACAAAGGCGATTACAATGGGATGAGAGAAGAACTAGCTAAGGTAGACTGGGAGAAAAGACTTCATGGTGAAGCAGTTGAGGAACAGTGGAGAACCTTCCGAGTGATCTTTCACAGTGTTCAGAAAAGGTCCATACCGACAAAAAAGAAAGACGGTAGAAAGGGGAAAAATCGACCGTGGATATCGAAGGAGGTGAGGGAGAGTATCAAATTGAAGGAAAAAACATACAAAGTGGCAAAAATTAGTGGGAGACTAGAGGACTGGGAAGTCTTTAGGGGACAACAGAAAGCTACTAAAAAAGCTATAAAGAAGAGTAAGGTAGATTATGAAAATAAACTGGCTCAGAACATAAAAGCAGATAGTAAAAGCTTCTACAAATATATAAGACAAAAAAGAGTGGCTAAGGTAAAAATGAGAAGGGAGATTTAATAATAGGAGACGGGGAAATGGCTGAGGAGCTGAACAGGTCTTTTGAGTCAGTCTTCACAGTGGAAGACACAAATAACATGCCATTGACTGATGGAAATAAAGATATGATAGGTGAGGACCTTGAGATGATTGTAATCACTAAGGAGGCAGTATTGGGCAAGCTAATGGGGCTAAAGGTAGACAAGTCTCCTGGCCCTGATGGGATGCATCCCAGAGTGTTAAAAGAGATGGCTAGGGAAATTGTAAACGCACTAGTGATAATTTATCAAAATTCACTAGACTCTGGGGTGGTCCCAGAGGATTGGAAAGTAGCAAACGTGACACCACTGTTTAAAAAAGGAGGGCGGCAGAAAGCGGGTAATTATAGGCCGGTAAGTTTAACTTCGGTTGTAGGGAAAATGCTGGAATCTATCATTAAGGAGGAAATAGTGGGGCACCTGGAGGGAAATTGTCCCATTGGGCAGACACAGCATGGGTTCATAAAGGGTAGGTCGTGTCTGACTAATTTGGTAGAATTTTTTGAGGACGTTACCAGTGCAGTAGATAACGGGGAGCCAATGGATGTGGTATATCTGGATTTCCAGAAAGCTTTTGACAAGGTGCCACACAAAAGGTTGCTGCATAAACTAAAGATGCATGGCATTGAGGGTAAAGTGGTAGCATGGGTAGAGGATTGGTTAACTAACAGAAAGCAGAGAATGGGGATAAATGGGTGTTTCTCTGGTTGGCAACCTGTAACAAGTGGGGTCCCTCAAGGATCAGTGTTGGGCCCGCAGTTGTTCACAATTTACGTAGACGATTTGGAGTTGGGGACCAAGTGCAATGTGTCAAAGTTTGCAGACGACACTAAGATGAGTGGTAAAGGAAAAAGTGCAGAGGATACCGGAAGACTGCAGAAGGATTTGGATAGGTTAGGTGAATGGGCTGGGGTCTGGCAGATGGAATTCAATGTTGCCAAGTGTGAGGCTATCCATTTTGGAAGGAATAATATCAGAATGGATTGTTATTTAAACGGTAAGATGTTAAAACATGCTGCTGTGCAGAGGGACCTGGGTGTGCTGGTGCACGAGTCGCAAAAAGTTGGTGTGCAGGTGCAACAGGTGATTAAGAAGGCTAATCGAGTTTTGTCTTTCATTGCTAGAGGGATGGAGTTCAAGACTAGGGAGGTTATGCTGCAATTGTATAAGGTGTTGGTGAGGCCACATCTGGAGTATTGTGTTCAGTTTTGGTCTCCTTACCTGAGAAAGGACATATTGGCACTGGAGGGAGTGCAGAGGAGATTCACTAGGTTGATCCCAGAGTTGAGGGGATTAGATTATGACGAGAGGTTGAGTAGACTGGGACTGTACTCATTGGAGTTTAGAAGGATGCGGGGGGATCTTATTGAAACATATAAAATTATGAAGGGAATAGATAGGATAGATGCGGGAAGGTTGTTTCCACTGGTCGGGGAAAGCAGAACTAGGGGGCATAGCCTCAAAATAAGGGGAAGTAGATTTAGGACCGAGTTTAGGAGGAACTTCTTCACCCAAAGGGTTGTGAATCTCTGGAATTCCTTGCCCAGTGAAGCAGTTGAGGCTCCTTCTTTAAACGTTTTTAAGAAAAAGATAGATACCTTTCTAAAGAATAAAGGGATTCGGGGAAATGGTGTACGGGCCGGAGAGTGGAGCTGAGTCCACAAAGATCAGCCATGATCTCATTAAATGGCAGAGCAGGCTCGAGGGGCCAGATGGCCGACTCCTGTCCCTAGTTCTTATGTTCTTATGGATAACCTCACATTTATCCAAATTAAACTGCATCTGCCATTCATTTGCCCACTCACTCAACGTGTCCAAATCACACTGAATGATCTCTGCATCCTCCTCACAGCTCACCCTCCCACCCAACTTGGTGCCATCTGCAAATTTGGAGATATTACATTTTGTTCCCTCATCCAAACCATTAATATATATTGTGAATAGCTGGGGTCCCAGCGCTGATCCCTGAGATACCTCACTAGTCACTGCCTGTCAATTTGAAAAAGACCTACTCTTTGTTTTCTGTCTGCCTCTATCCGTCTCAGTAGGCTTCCCCTAATCCCATGCGCTTTAATTTTACATACTAATCTCTTATGTGAGACCTTGTCGAAAGCCTTCTGAAAGTCTAAATATATCACATCCACTGGCTCCCCCTCATCAATTCTACTAGTTACGTCCTCGAAGAATTCCAGTAGATTTGTCAAGCATGATTTCCCCTTCATAGATCCATACTGACTCTGTCCGACCCTGCCGCTGTTCTCTAAGTGCTCTGCTATAAAATCTTTGATAATGGATTCTAGAATTTCCCCCACTCCCGACGTCAGACTTACTGGTCTCTAATTCCCTGTTTTCTCTCTACCTCCCTTTTTAAGTAGTGGAGTTACATTAGCCCCCCCCCCAATCTGCAGGGACTGTTCCAGAGTCTATAGAATCCTGGATGATGATTATTTCTAGATAGTGGGGCAGCACGGTAGCACAAGTGGATATCACTGTAGCTTCACAGCGCCAGGGTCCCAGGTTCAATTCCCCGCCGGGTCACTGTCTGTGCGCAGTCTGCACGTGGGTTTCCTCCGGGTGCTCCGGTTTCCTCCCACAGTCCAAAGACATGCAGGGTCAGTGGATTGGCCATGATAAATTGCCCTTAGTGACCAAAAAAAGTTAGGAGGGGTTATTGGGTTACAGGGATAGGGTGGAAGTGAGGGCTTAAGTGGGTCGGTGCAGACTCAATGGGCCGAATGGCCTTCTTCTGCACTGTGTGTACTATGTATCCACCTCCTTAAGCATTCTGGACTTAGATTATCAGACCCCGGGAATTTATCCACCATCAATCCCATCAATTTCCCAACACCATTTCTCTACTAATACTGATCTCCTTCAGTTCTTTCCTCTCACTAAACCCTGCGTTCCCCAGCTTTTCTGGTATGTTATTTGTGTCCTGATTTGTGAAGACAGAACCAAAGTATGTTGGTCAGCCATTTCTTTGTTCCCCATTATAAATTCCTCCTTCTCCAGTTTCTGACTGTACGGGACCTACATTTATCTTCACCAATCCTTTTCTCTTCACATACCTACAGAAACTTTTGCAGTCAGTTTTTATGTTCCCTGTAATCTTACTCTCATACTCTATTGTCCCCTTCTTAATCAATCCCTTTGACCTCCTTTGCTGGATTCTACACCGCTCCCAATCTTCAGGCCTGTTGTTTTTCTTGGCCAATTGGTATGCTTCTTCCTTGGATCGGATACTATCTCTAATTTTCCCTTGTAAGCCATTAGTTGGCCATCTTTCCCCTTTTTCCTTTTGTGCCAGACAGTAATTGTTTCCCCACGCGCTCCTTGAATGTTTGCCATTGCCTATCCACTGTCATCCTTTAACGTAACATTTCCCAATCCATCATAGCCAACTTGTGCTTCATACCATCGTAGTTTCCGTTATTCATACTCAGGACCTTAGTCTAAGAATCAACTACGTCACTCTCCATCTTGGTAAAGGATTCTACCATATTATGGTCATTCAGGCAGCACGGCATCGCAGGCTCAGTGGTTAGCACTGCTGCCTCACGGCGCCGAGGACCCGGGTTCGATCCCGGCCCCGGGCCACTGTCCGTGTGGCGTTTGCACATTCTCCCCGTGTCCGCGTGGGTCTCACTCCCACAACCCAAAAAAAGATGTGCAGGGTAGGTGGATTGGCCACGCTAAATTGCCCCTTCATAAAAAAAATATTATAGTCGCTCATCCCCAAGGGGTCTCACGCAACTAGATTGCCAATTATTCCTTTCTCATTGCACGATACTCCGTTTAGGATGACCTATTCTCTAGTTGGTTCCTTAACGTATTGGCCCAGTAAACCATCCCGTATACATTCCCGGAATTCCTCATCTACGGTATTGTGACTAATTTGATTTGCCCAGTCTACATGCCAATTAAAGTCACTCATGATTCCAGATTTTCCTTTATTGAAAGCGTCTCCTGTTTAATGCCATTCCCAACATCACCACTGCAGTTTGGGGGGGTCACTGTTTCATGATATGTGCTGGATCTTTTGCAGATGCCAATGTACAGCTTCAGACAATCAAGGAGGACATCTTGCAATTCACTCAGTCAGTGACATTTATAGATCAGCTCAAGAATGTGACCAATGTTCTCAACTCCTCCCAGGTGGACAACGCCACAGCTTCCGTGAAGGAGTATGATTACTACAGGTACACGGAAAACACCGTCGCATTCCCTGCCTCCCGGTTCCATTCTCTTCCTTTTCCCGCAGGATGCAGGAAACCTGAGCTGGCTATCCAGCTCCTTGAGTCTGCTGCGATGAGATCATGGCTGATCGGATTTTGACTACAGCTTCACCTAACTGCCTACCCACCCTATCCCATTGGCGGGATTCTGCGGACGCCAACTTCGCGTCCGGCAATCAGCCGGAGGAGACCTGTTCCCGAAGAAACCGCCCTGATGCTCCACCCCCCGACCGGCGTCGGCCGCGCGTGCTATCATCCGTCGGTAACTCGGCGTGGCGGCTGCGGTCACAGTTCAGCATCGCCACAGTTGGGGGAGGGCCGACCCGCGGGCAGGGGGGACTTTGCCAGGGGCTGGGGCCATTGTGGCGGTCGTCCGGAGCTTGCGAGCCGGCCAAAGGGGCGGCGCTCTTTTGTAGGCCAGGTCTGCGAGTGGCCGCAGCCATGTTGCAAGCGCAGCCCCAGACCGGGCAATTCTCCGGGGCGTAACGGTACTAGATCCGGATGTTCTATGCTGCCTCCCTGCTAGCCCCCAGTTTTGCGCTGAATTTTTGGGCGTGAGGCCACAGTCCCAGGATCAGAGAATCCAGCCCTTTGTGTTTCAATAAGGGGCTAGATCCTCCGCCGATAGCGGAGGTCCCGATGCGGCAGAGAATCCTGTGTCCGTGAAGAAACTGGATCGATGCCCACCGCCAATCTGTTTGCAAGGCTCTGGTCCCCTCTTTGTGACAGTATCAAGGTTCCCGCCCCGTCCCAGGGGTTAAATGCTGCCGCTTCCTCTTTTCCCGCAGCAGAAAACACTTAACTGCTTTTGATGCGGCCAGGAGCTGTCAATCATTGCCAGATAAAAGCAAATTACTGCGGATGCTGGAATCTGAAACCAAAAGAGAAAATGCTGGAAAATCTCAGCAGGTCGGGCAGCATCTGTAGGGAGAGAAAAGAGCGAACGTTTCGAGTCCAGATGACCCTTTGTCAAAGCTAAAAGGCATAGAAAGTGGGAGATATTAATACTGCGGGGTGAGGGAATGAAAGGTGAGTCATAGCCACAGAAACCAAGGGAACAGAGTGTTAAGAGGCACAGAAACCAAGGGTACAGAGTGTTAATGGCAGTCCCCAGAGAGAATAAAAGATGTGAAAGGCATAAGAGCAGAGAAACTAAAATCAGAGGATAAACTGTGACAGATGTATATGTGGGGGAGGGGAAGCAGGAAGCAAAGGGGAGAAAGAGTAAGGAAAGGCGGATAAGATAGGGCGGAAAATTATGTATATAAAGAAAGGCAAGAAAGAAAAAAATGGTAGAAGACAGTTAAAATGAAATGGGATGAACACAAATGGGTCGAGGTGGGGTAGAGCTGATCATCTGAAGTTGTCGAATTCGATGTTGAGGCCGGAAGGCTGTAGCGTGCCAAACCGGGAGATGAGATGTTGTTCCTCCAGTTTGCGTTGAGCTTCACTGGAACATTGCAGCAGGCCAAGAACAGACACGTGGGCATGGGAGCGGGGTCTGGTGTTAAAATGGCAAGCAACGGGAAGGTCAGGGATCTGAATGCTCACAGACCGAAGATGCCCAGCATAGCGATCACCCAGTCTGAGTTTGGTCTCTCCGATATAGAGGAGACCACATTGGGAGCAGCGGATGCAGTAGACCAAATTGGAAGGGATGCAAGTGAAACGCTGCTTAACCTGGAATGAGTGTTTTGGGCCTGGGATGCTAAGCATGGAAGAGGTAAAGGGGCAGGTGTTACACCTTCTGCGATTGCATGGGAAGGTGCCAGGGGTGATGGGAGAGGTACTGGGTATGGAGGAGGAGTGGACTGGATTATCTCGGAGGGAACGGTCTCTGCGGAATGCTGACAGGGGGAGTGAGGGGAAGATGTGTTTGGTGGTGGCATCACGCTGGAGTTGGCGAAAATGGCGGAGGATTATGCACCAAAATAGTCATCAATGTATCGGTAAGGGAGTTGTGGGAGGGGGCCCGGGTAGGCCTGGAGCAAGGAATGTTCCACATACCCCATAAAAAGGGAGCGTAGCTAGGACCCAAGCGGGTACCCATTGCTACACCTCTGATTTGGAGAAAATGGGATGAGTTGAAGGAGAAGTTGTTGAGAGATAGAACGAGTTTAGCCAGGCGGAGGAGAGTGGTGGTGGATGGGAATTGTCCGGGCCCCTCTCCGAGAAAGAAGCGAAGAGCTCTCAGGCCATCCTGGTGTGGGATGGAGGTGTAGAGGGATTGCACATCCGTGGTTAACAGAATGCGGTTAGGGCCCGCGGACTGGAAGTTGTCAATATGACGCAGGGCATCTGAGGAATCCCGGAGGCAGCTGGGAAGGGAATGGACCAGAGGAGTGAGGATGCAGGAAGAGCGCCAAAGAGCGTTCGCGAGAGTACCGCCAGGGAGGCGGGAACATTCTGACTCTGGGGACGCGCGATCTAACCGTGTGTTGCGCCCTCCCTTCCAGGTGGATTGTGGGTATCGTGCTGTGCTGCATCATCCTCCTAATCATCGCCTGCAACTTCCTGGGCCTGGGCTTCGGCACCACTGGCATCGCGACCCGGAACGACTCCTACGGCACCAATGGGTGTTCCCTATCCGGAGCCAATTTCCTGATGGCGTAAGACAAAGTTTGAGTTGGGCGGATGTGTGTTTAGCGGTACCCTGTGTCCCAGAGAGACAGCACGCCTGTATTTCGGAACCCTTCCAGATCAAACGTCTATCTCCTGACAGTTTCAATATCAGTGTGGAGTCTGTGTGTGCATGTGCGTGTGTGAGTGTGTGTGAATGTGTGTGTGAATGTGAGTGAGTGTGTGTGTGTATTTGTATATGTGTTTGAATGTGAGTGAGTGTGTGTATATATGTGAGTGTGTGTGTGTATTTATATATGTGTGTGAATGTGAGTGAGTGTGTGGGTCTGAATGTGAGTGTGTAAGTGTGTGTGTGAGTGTGTGAGTGTGTGTGCATGTGTGAATGTGAGTGTGTGTGTGTATATATGTGAGTGTGTGTGTGTGTATTTGTATATGTGTGTGAATGTGTGTGTGAAGAGTGTGTGTCTATGTGTGAGTGTGTGTGTGAATGTGAGTGTGTGTGTGTGTGTTTGTGAGTGAGTGTGTGTGAATGTGAGTGTGTGTGTATATGTGTGAGTGTATTTGTATATGTGTGTGAATGTGTGTGAGTGTGTGTGTGAAGAGTGTGTGAGTGTGTGTGTGAATGTGAGTGTGTGTATATGTGTGTGTGAGTGTGTGTGTGAGTGTGTGTGTGTGAATGTGAGTGTGTGTGTGTTTGTATATGTGTGTGAGTGTGTGTGTGTCTGAATGTGAGTGTGTGTTTGTATGTGTGAGTGGGTGTGTGAGTGTGTGTGTATATGTGTGAGTGTGTGAGTGTGTGTGTGTGTATTTGTATATGTGTGTGAATGTGAGTGTGTGTGTGTCTGAATGTGAGCATGTGAGTGTGTGTGTGTATGTGTGAGGGTGTGAGTGCATGTGTGTGTATTTGTATATGTGTGTGAATGTGAGTGAGTGTGTGGGTCTGAATGTGAGTGTGTGTGTCTGAATGTGAGTGTGTGTGTGTATGTGTGAGTGCATGTGTGAGTGTGTGTGTGAGTGTGTGTGTGTGCGTGAGTTTGCGTGTATGTGTGAATGTGTGAGTGCATGTGTGAGTGTGTGTGTCTGAATGTGTGTGTGTGTGTGTATGTGTGAGTGTGTGAGACTGTGTGTGTGAATGTGAGTCTGTGTGTGTCTGAATGTGAGTGAGTGTGTGTGAGTGAGCATGTGTGTGTGTATGTGTGTGAGTGAGTGTATGAGCATGAGTGTGTGAGTTTGTGTGAGTGTGTATGTGTGACCGTAAGTGTGTGTGAGTTTGTGTGAGTGTGAGTATGTGTGGGAGTGTGTGTGTGAGTGTGTGTGGGAGTGTGTGTGTGAGTGTGCGTGGGAGTGTGTGTGTATATGTGTGTGTGTGTGTGAGTATGTGTATATGTGAGTCTATGTGTGAGTGTGTGTGTGTGTATGTGTGACCATGAGTGTGTGTGAGTTTGTGTGAGCATGAGTGAGCGTGTATGTGTGAGTGTGTGAGTGTGTATGTGTGAGTGTGTGAGTGTGTGTGTGTGTCTGAATGTGAGTGTGTGTGTGAATGTGAGTGAGTGTGTGTGAGTGTGTGAGTATGCGTGAGTGAGTGTGTGTGAGTGTGAGTGTGTGTGAGGGTGTGTGTATGTGTGAGTGTGTGTGTGAGTGAGCATGTGTGTGGGTGTGTGAGGGAGCGTGTGAGTATATGTGTGTGAGTGAGTGCGTGTGAGCGTGAGTGTGTGAGTTTGTGTGAGTGTGTATGTGAGTGTGTGAGTGTGTATGTGTGACCGTAAGTGTGTGTGAGTTTGTGTGAGTGTGAGTGTGTGTGGGAGTGTGTGTGTGAGTGTGTGTGTATATGTGTGTGTGTGAGTATGTGTATATGTGAGTCTATGTGTGAGTGTGTGTGTGTGTGTATGTGTGACCATGAGTGTGTGTGAGTTTGTGTGAGTGTGTGTGTATGTGTGAGTGTGAGTGTGTGTGAGTTTGTGTGAGCATGAGTGTGTGTGAGTGAGCGTGTATGTGTGAGTGTGTGTGTGTATGTGTGAGTGTGTGTGTGTGTCTGAATGTGAGTGTGTGTGTGAATGTGAGTGAGTGTGTGTGAGTGAGCATGTGTGTGTGTATGTGTGTGAGTGAGTGTGTGAGCATGAGTGTGTGAGTTTGTGTGAGTGTGTATGTGTGACCGTAAGTGTGTGTGAGTTTGTGTGAGTGTGAGTGTGTGTGGGAGTGTGTGTGTGAGTGTGTGTGGGAGTGTGTGTGTGAGTGTGCGTCGGAGTGTGTGTGTATATGTGTGTGTGTGTGTGAGTATGTGTATATGTGAGTCTATGTGTGAGTGTGTGTGTGTGTATGTGTGACCATGAGTGTGTGTGAGTTTGTGTGAGCATGAGTGAGCGTGTATGTGTGAGTGTGTGAGTGTGTATGTGTGAGTGTGTGAGTGTGTGTGTGTGTCTGAATGTGAGTGTGTGTGTGAATGTGAGTGAGTGTGTGTGAGTGTGTGAGTATGCGTGAGTGAGTGTGTGTGAGTGTGAGTGTGTGTGAGGGTGTGTGTATGTGTGAGTGTGTGTGTGAGTGAGCATGTGTGTGGGTGTGTGAGGGAGCGTGTGAGTATATGTGTGTGAGTGAGTGCGTGTGAGCGTGAGTGTGTGAGTTTGTGTGAGTGTGTATGTGAGTGTGTGAGTGTGTATGTGTGACCGTAAGTGTGTGTGAGTTTGTGTGAGTGTGAGTGTGTGTGGGAGTGTGTGTGTGAGTGTGTGTGGGAGTGTGTGTGTATATGTGTGTGTGTGAGTATGTGTATATGTGAGTCTATGTGTGAGTGTGTGTGTGTGTGTATGTGTGACCATGAGTGTGTGTGAGTTTGTGTGAGTGTGTGTGTATGTGTGAGTGTGAGTGTGTGTGAGTTTGTGTGAGCATGAGTGTGTGTGAGTGAGCGTGTATGTGTGAGTGTGTGTGTGTATGTGTGAGTGTGTGTGTGTGTCTGAATGTGAGTGTGTGTGTGAATGTGAGTGAGCGTGTGTGAGTGTGTGAGTATGTGTGAGTGAGTGTGTGTGAGTGTGAGTGTGTGTGAGGGTGTGTGTATGTGTGAGTGTGTGTGTGAGTGAGCATGTGTGCGGGTGTGTGAGGGAGCGTGTGAGTATATGTGTGTGAGTGAGTGCGTGTGTGCGTGTGAGCGTGAGTGTGTGAGTTTGTGTGAGTGTGTATGTGAGTGTGTGAGTGTGTATGTGTGACCGTAAGTGTGTGTGAGTTCGTGTGAGTGTGTGTGGGAGTGTGTGTGTGAGTGTGAGTGTTTCTGGGAGTGTGTGTATATATGTGAGTGTCTGTGAGTGTGTATGTGTGAGTGTGTGTGAGTATGTGTATATGTGAGCCTATGTGTGAGTGTGTGTGTGTGTATGTGTGACCATGAGTGTGTGTGAGTTTGTGTGAGTGTGTGTGTATGTGAGTGTGAGTGTGTGTGTGTGTGTGAGCGTGAATGTGTGTATGTGTGAGTGTGTGAGTGTGTGTGTGTGAGTGTGTGTGTGTATGTGTGAGTGTGCGAGTGTGTGAGTGTGTGTGTGTGTCTGAATGTGTGTGTGTGTGTGTGGGTCTGAATGTGAGTGAGTGTGTGTGTGAGTGAGTGTGTGTGAGTGTGTGTGTATGTGTGAGTGTGTGTGTGAGTGTGTGTGTATATGTGTGTGAGTGAGTGAGTGTGTGTGTGTGTGTGAGCGTGAGTGTGTGAGTTTGTGTGAGTGTGTATGTGAGTGTGTGAGTGTGTATGTGTGACCGTAAGTGTGTGTGAGATTGTGTGAGTGTGAGTGTGTGTGGGAGTGTGAGTGTGAGTGTCTGTGGGAGTGTGTGTGTATATGTGAGTCTATGTGTGAGTGTGAGTGTGTGTGTGTGTGTGTATGTGTGACCATGAGTGTGTGTGAGTTTGTGTGAGCGTGAGTGTGTGTGTATGTGTGAGTGTGTGTGTGAGTATGTGTATATGTGAGTCTTTGTGTGTGTATGTGCATATGTGTGAGTTTATGTCTAAGTGTGTGAGTGTGTGTGTGAGTGTGTGTATATGTGTGTGTATATGTGTGTGAGTGTGTGTGGTGTAGTATGTGTGGGTGATGTGGTGTGGTGTGTGTGGGTGATGTGGTGTGGTGTGTGTGGGTGATGTGGTGCAGTGTGTGTGGGTGATGTGGTGTGGTGTGTGTGGGTGATGTGGTGTGGTGTGTGTGGGTGATGTGGTGTGGTGTGTGTGGGTGATGTGGTGTGGTGTGTGTGGGTGATGTGGTGCAGTGTGTGTGGGTGATGTGGTGTGGTGTGTGTGGGTGATGTGGTGTGGTGTGTGTGGGTGATGTGGTGTGGTGTGTGTGGGTGATGTGGTGTGGTGTGGTGTGGGTGATGTGATGTGGTGTGTGTGGGTGATGTGGTGTGGTGTGTGTGGGTGATGTGATGTGGTGTGGTGTGTGTGGGTGATGTGGTGTGGTGTGTGTGGGTGATGTGGTGCGGTGTGTGTGGGTGATGTGGTGTGGTGTGGTGTGTGTGGGTGATGTGGTGCGGTGTGTGTGGGTGATGTGGTGTGTGTGGGTGATGTGGTGCAGTGTGTGTGTGTGATGTGGGGTGGTGTGTGTGTGTGATGTGGTGTGGTGTGTGTGGGTGATGTGGTGTGGTGTGTGTGGGTGATGTGGTGTGGTGTGTGTGGGTGATGTGGTGTGGTGTGTGTGTGTGATGTGGTGTGTGTGGGTGATGTGGTGTGGTGTGTGTGTGTGATGTGGTGTGGTGTGTGTGTGTGATGTGGTGTGGTGTGTGTGTGTGATGTGGTGTGTGTGATGTGGTGTGTTGTGTGTGGGTGATGTGATGTGGTGTGTGTGGGTGATGTGGTGTGGTGTGTGTGGGTGATGTGATGTGGTGTGTGTGGGTGATGTGGTGTGTGTGGGTGATGTGGTGTGGTGTGTGTGGGTGATGTGGTGTGTGTGTGTGATGTGGTGTGGTGTGTGTGGGTGATGTGATGTGGTGTGTGTGGGTGATGTGGTGTGGTGTGTGTGGGTGATGTGATGTGGTGTGGTGTGTGTGGGTGATGTGGTGTGGTGTGTGTGGGTGATGTGGTGCGGTGTGTGTGGGTGATGTGGTGTGGTGTGGTGTGTGTGGGTGATGTGGTGTGGTGTGTGTGTGTGATGTGGTGTGGTGTGTGTGGGTGATGTGGTGTGTGGTGTGTGTGGGTGATGTGGTGTGGTGTGTGTGGGTGATGTGATGTGGTGTGGTGTGTGTGGGTGATGTGGTGCGCTGTGTGTGGGTGATGTGGTGTGTGTGGGTGATGTGATGTGGTGTGTGTGTGTGATGTGGTGTGTGTGTGTGGGTGATGTGATGTGGTGTGGTGTGTGTGGGTGATGTGGTGTGGTGTGTGTGGGTGATGTGGTGTGGTGTGTGTGTGTGATGTGGTGTGGTGTGTGTGCGTGATGTGATGTGGTGTGGTGTGTGTGGGTGATGTGGTGTGGTGTGTGTGGGTGATGTGGTGTGGTGTGTGTGGGTGATGTGGTGTGGTGTGTGTGGGTAATGTGGTGTGTGTGTGTGGGTGATGTGGTGTGGTGTGTGTGGGTGATGTGGTGTGGTGTGTGTGGGTGATGTGGTGCAGTGTGTGTGGGTGATGTGGTGTGGTGTGTGTGGGTGATGTGGTGTGGTGTGTGTGGGTGATGTGGTGCGGTGTGTGTGGGTGATGTGGTGTGGTGTGTGTGGGTGATGTGGTGCAGTGTGTGTGGGTGATGTGGTGTGGTGTGTGTGGGTGATGTGGTGTGGTGTGTGTGGGTGATGTGGTGTGGTGTGTGTGGGTGATGTGGTGTGGTGTGTGTGGGTGATGTGATGTGGTGTGTGTGGGTGATGTGGTGTGGTGTGTGTGGGTGATGTAGTGTGGTGTGTGTGGGTGATGTGGTGTGGTGTGTGTGGGTGATGTGATGTGGTGTGTGTGTGTGATGTGGTGTGGTGTGTGTGGGTGATGTGGTGTGGTGTGGTGTGTGTGTGTGATGTGGTGTGTGTGTGTGATGTGGGGTGGTGTGTGTGGGTGATGTGGTGTGGTGTGTGTGGGTGATGTGGTGCAGTGTGTGTGGGTGATGTGGTGTGGTGTGTGTGTGTGATGTGGTGTGTGTGGGTGATGTGGTGTGGTGTGTGTGGGTGATGTGGTGCAGTGTGTGTGTGTGATGTGGTGTGGTGTGTGTGGGTGATGTGGTGTGGTGTGTGTGGGTGATGTGGTGTGGTGTGTGTGGGTGATGTGGTGTGGTGTGTGTGTGTGATGTGGTGTGATGTGGTGTGTGTGGGTGATGTGGTGTGTGTGGGTGATGTGGTGTGGTGTGTGTGTGTGATGTGGTGTGGTGTGTGTGGGTGATGTGGTGTGGTGTGTGTGTGTGATGTGGTGTGGTGTGTGTGGGTGATGTGGTGTGGTGTGTGTGGGTGATGTGGTGTGGTGTGTGTGGGTGATGTGGTGTGTGTGTGTGTGGGTGATGTGGTGTGGTGTGTGTGGGTGATGTGGTGTGGTGTGTGTGGGTGATGTGGTGTGTGTGGGTGATGTGGTGTGGTGTGTGTGGGTGATGTGGTGCGGTGTGTGTGGGTGATGTGGTGTGGTGTGTGTGTGTGATGTGGTGTGGTGTGTGTGGGTGATGTGGTGCGGTGTGTGTGGGTGATGTGGTGTGGTGTGTGTGGGTGATGTGGTGTGTGTGTGTGTGGGTGATGTGGTGTGGTGTGTGTGGGTGATGTGGTGTGGTGTGTGTGGGTGATGTGGTGTGGTGTGTGTGGGTGATGTGGTGCGGTGTGTGTGGGTGATGTGGTGTGGTGTGTGTGGGTGATGTGATGTGGTGTGGTGTGTGTGATGTGGTGTGGTGTGTGTGGGTGATGTGGTGCGGTGTGTGTGGGTGATGTGGTGTGGTGTGTGTGTGTGATGTGGTGCGGTGTGTGTGGGTGATGTGGTGCGGTGTGTGTGGGTGATGTGATGTGGTGTGTGTGGGTGATGTGGTGCAGTGTGTGTGGGTGATGTGGTGTGTGTGGGTGATGTGGTGCAGTGTGTGTGGGTGATGTGGTGTGGTGTGTGTGGGTGATGTGGTGCGGTGTGTGTGGGTGATGTGGTGCGGTGTGTGTGGGTGATGTGGTGCGGTGTGTGTGGGTGATGTGGTGTGGTGTGTGTGGGTGATGTGGTGCGGTGTGTGTGGGTGATGTGGTGTGGTGTGTGTGTGTGATGTGGTGTGGTGTGTGTGGGTGATGTGGTGCAGTGTGTGTGGGTGATGTGGTGTGGTGTGTGTGGGTGATGTGGTGTTGTGTGTGTGTGTGATGTGGTGTGGTGTGTGTGGGTGATGTGGTGTGGTGTGTGTGGGTGATGTGGTGCGGTGTGTGTGGGTGATGTGGTGTGGTGTGTGTGTGTGATGTGGTGCGGTGTGTGTGGGTGATGTGGTGTGGTGTGTGTGGGTGATGTGGTGTGGTGTGTGTGTGTGATGTGGTGCGGTGTGTGTGGGTGATGTGGTGTGGTGTGTGTGGTTGATGTGGTGTGGTGTGTGTGGGTGATGTGGTGTGGTGTGTGTGGGTGATGTGGTGTGGTGTGTGTGGGTGATGTGATGTGGTGTGTGTGGGTGATGTGATGTGGTGTGTGTGGGTGATGTGGTGCAGTGTGTGTGGGTGATGTGGTGTGTGTGGGTGATGTGGTGTGCTGTGTGTGTGTGATGTGATGTGGTGTGTGTGGGTGATGTGGTGCGGTGTGTGTGGGTGATGTGGTGTGGTGTGTGTGGGTGATGTGGTGTGGTGTGTGTGGGTGATGTGATGTGGTGCGGTGTGTGTGGGTGGTGTGGTGTGTGTGGGTGATGTGGTGTGGTGCGTGTGGGTGATGTGGTGCGTTGTGTGTGGGTGATGTGGTGTGGTGTGTGTGGGTGATGTGGTGTGGTGTGTGTGTGTGATGTGGTGTGTGTGGGTGATGTGGTGCAGTGTGTGTGTGATGTGGTGTGGTGTGTGTGGGTGATGTGGTGTGGTGTGTGTGGGTGATGTGGTGTGTGTGGGTGATGTGGTGTGGTGTGTGTGGGTGATGTGGTGTGGTGTGTGTGTGTGATGTGGTGTGTGTGGGTGATGTGGTGCAGTGTGTGTGTGTGATGTGGTGTGGTGTGTGTGGGTGATGTGGTGCGGTGTGTGTGGGTGATGTGGTGTGGTGTGTGTGGGTGATGTGGTGTGGTGTGTGTGGGTGATGTGGTGTGGTGTGTGTGGGTGATGTGGTGCGGTGTGTGTGTGGGTGATGTGGTGCGGTGTGTGTGGGTGATGTGGTGCGGTGTGTGTGGGTGATGTGGTGTGGTGCGTGTGGGTGATGTGGTGTGGTGTGTGTGGGTGATGTGGTGTGGTGTGTGTGGGTGATGTGGTGTGGTGTGTGTGGGTGATGTGGTGTCGTGTGTGTGTGTGTGTGTGTGTGATGTGATGTGGTGTGTGTGTGTGATGTGGTGTGGTGTGTGTGGGTGATGTGGTGTGGTGTGTGTGGGTGATGTGGTGTGTGTGGGTGATGTGGTGTGGTGTGTGTGGGTGATGTGGTGCGGTGTGTGTGGGTGATGTGGTGTGGTGTGTGTGTGTGATGTGGTGTGGTGTGTGTGGGTGATGTGGTGCGGTGTGTGTGGGTGATGTGGTGTGGTGTGTGTGGGTGATGTGCTGCGGTGTGTGTGGGTGATGTGGTGTGGTGTGTGTGGGTGATGTGGTGTGGTGTGGTGTGTGTGATGTGGTGTGGTGTGTGTGGGTGATGTGGTGGGGTGTGTGTGTGTGATGTGATGTGGTGTGTGTGGGTGATGTGGTGCGGTGTGTGTGGGTGATGTGGTGTGGTGTGTGTGGGTGATGTGGTGTGGTGTGTGTGGGTGATGTGATGTGGTGCGGTGTGTGTGGGTGGTGTGGTGTGTGTGGGTGATGTGGTGTGGTGCGTGTGGGTGATGTGGTGCGGTGTGTGTGGGTGATGTGGTGTGGTGTGTGTGGGTGATGTGGTGTGGTGTGTGTGTGTGTTGTGGTGTGTGTGGGTGATGTGGTGCAGTGTGTGTGTGATGTGGTGTGGTGTGTTTGGGTGATGTGGTGTGGTGTGTGTGGGTGATGTGGTGTGTGTGGGTGATGTGGTGTGGTGTGTGTGGGTGATGTGGTGTGGTGTGTGTGTGTGATGTGGTGTGTGTGGGTGATGTGGTGCAGTGTGTGTGTGTGATGTGGTGTGGTGTGTGTGGGTGATGTGGTGCGGTGTGTGTGGGTGATGTGGTGTGGTGTGTGTGGGTGATGTGGTGTGGTGTGTGTGGGTGATGTGGTGTGGTGTGTGTGGGTGATGTGGTGCGGTGTGTGTGTGGGTGATGTGGTGCGGTGTGTGTGGGTGATGTGGTGCGGTGTGTGTGGGTGATGTGGTGTGGTGTGTGTGGGTGATGTGGTGTGGTGTGTGTGGGTGATGTGGTGTGGTGTGTGTGGGTGATGTGGTGTCGTGTGTGTGTGTGTGTGTGTGTGATGTGATGTGGTGTGTGTGGGTGATGTGGTGTGGTGTGTGTGGGTGATGTGGTGTGGTGTGTGTGGGTGATGTGGTGTGTGTGGGTGATGTGGTGTGGTGTGTGTGGGTGATGTGGTGCGGTGTGTGTGGGTGATGTGGTGTGGTGTGTGTGTGTGATGTGGTGTGGTGTGTGTGGGTGATGTGGTGCGGTGTGTGTGGGTGATGTGGTGTGGTGTGTGTGGGTGATGTGCTGCGGTGTGTGTGGGTGATGTGGTGTGGTGTGTGTGGGTGATGTGGTGTGGTGTGGTGTGTGTGATGTGGTGTGGTGTGTGTGGGTGATGTGGTGCGGTGTGTGTGGGTGATGTGGTGTGGTGTGTGTGTGTGATGTGGTGCGGTGTGTGTGGGTGATGTGGTGTGGTGTGTGTGGGTGATGTGATGTGGTGTGTGTGGGTGATGTGGTGCAGTGTGTGTGGGTGATGTGGTGTGTGTGGGTGATGTGGTGTGGTGTGTGTGGGTGATGTGGTGCGGTGTGTGTGGGTGATGTGGTGTGGTGTGTATGTGTGATGTGGTGTGGTGTGTGTGGGTGATGTGGTGCAGTGTGTGTGGGTGATGTGGTGCGGTGTGTGTGGGTGATGTGGTGTGGTGTGTGTGTGTGATGTGGTGCGGTGTGTGTGGGTGATGTGGTGTGGTGTGTGTGGGTGATGTGGTGTGGTGTGTGTGTGTGATGTGGTGTGGTGTGTGTGGGTGATGTGGTGCAGTGTGTGTGGGTGATGTGGTGCGGTGTGTGTGGGTGATGTGGTGTGGTGTGTGTGTGTGATGTGGTGCGGTGTGTGTGGGTGATGTGGTGTGGTGTGTGTGGGTGATGTGGTGTGGTGTGTGTGGGTGATGTGGTGTGGTGTGTGTGGGTGATGTGGTGTGGTGTGTGTGTGTGATGTGGTGCGGTGTGTGTGGGTGATGTGGTGTGTGTGTGTGTGGGTGATGTGGTGCAGTGTGTGTGGGTGATGTGGTGCGGTGTGTGTGGGTGATGTGGGGTGGTGTGTGTGGGTGATGTGGTGTGGTGTGTGTGGGTGATGTGGTGCGGTGTGTGTGGGTGATGTGATGTGGTGTGTGTGGGTGATGTGGTGCAGTGTGTGTGGGTGATGTGGTGTGTGTGGGTGATGTGGTGTGGTGTGTGTGTGTGATGTGATGTGGTGTGTGTGGGTTATGTGGTGCGGTGTGTGTGGGTGATGTGGTGTGGTGTGTGTGGGTGATGTGGTGTGGTGTGTGTGGGTGATGTGGTGCGGTGTGTGTGGGTGATGTGGTGTGGTGTGTGTGGGTGATGTGGTGTGGTGTGTGTGTGTGATGTGGTGTGTGTGGGTGATGTGGTGCAGTGTGTGTGTGTGATGTGGTGTGGTGTGTGTGGGTGATGTGGTGTGGTGTGTGTGGGTGATGTGGTGTGTGTGGGTGATGTGGTGTGGTGTGTGTGGGTGATGTGGTGTGGTGTGTGTGTGTGATGTGGTGTGTGTGGGTGATGTGGTGCAGTGTGTGTGTGTGATGTGGTGTGGTGTGTGTGGGTGATGTGGTGCGGTGTGTGTGGGTGATGTGGTGTGGTGTGTGTGGGTGATGTGGTGTGGTGTGTGTGGGTGATGTGGTGTGGTGTGTGTGGGTGATGTGGTGCGGTGTGTGTGTGGGTGATGTGGTGCGGTGTGTGTGGGTGATGTGGTGCGGTGTGTGTGGGTGATGTGGTGTGGTGTGTGTGGGTGATGTGGTGTGGTGTGTGTGGGTGATGTGGTGTGGTGTGTGTGGGTGATGTGGTGTGGTGTGTGTGGGTGATGTGGTGTGGTGTGTGTGGGTGATGTGGTGTGGTGTGTGTGGGTGATGTGGTGCAGTGTGTGTGGGTGATGTGGTGTGTGTGGGTGATGTGGTGCAGTGTGTGTGGGTGATGTGGTGCAGTGTGTGTGTGGGTGATGTGGTGCGGTGTGTGTGGGTGATGTGGTGCGGTGTGTGTGGGTGATGTGGTGTGGTGTGTGTGGGTGATGTGGTGTGGTGTGTGTGGGTGATGTGGTGTGTGTGGATGATGTGGTGTGGTGTGTGTGGGTGATGTGGTGTGGTGTGTGTGGGTGATGTGGTGCGGTGTGTGTGTGGGTGATGTGGTGCGGTCTGTGTGGGTGATGTGGTGCGGTGTGTGTGGGTGATGTGGTGTGGTGTGTGTGGGTGATGTGGTGCGGTGTGTGTGGGTGATGTGGTGTGGTGTGTGTGTGTGATGTGGTGTGGTGTGTGTGGGTGATGTGGTGTGGTGTGTGTGTGTGTGTGTGTGTGATGTGATGTGGTGTGTGTGGGTGATGTGGTGTGGTGTGTGTGGGTGATGTGGTGTGGTGTGTGTGTGATGTGGTGTGGTGTGTGTGTGTGATGTGGTGCAGTGTGTGTGGGTGATGTGGTGTGGTGTGTGTGGGTGATGTGGTGTGGTGTGTGTGGGTGATGTGGTGTGGTGTGTGTGTGTGTGTGTGTGTGATGTGATGTGGTGTGTGTGGGTGATGTGGTGTGGTGTGTGTGGGTGATGTGGTGTGTGTGGGTGATGTCGTGCGGTGTGTGTGTGTGATGTGGTGTGGTGTGTGTGGGTGATGTGGTGCGGTGTGTGTGTGTGGTGTGGTGTGGTGTGTGTGGGTGATGTGGTGTGTGTGGGTGATGTGGTGTGGTGTGTGTGGGTGATGTGGTGTGGTGTGTGTGGGTGATGTGGTGCAGTGTGTGTGTGTGATGTGGTGTGGTGTGTGTGTGTGGTGTGGTGCAGTGTGTGTGTGTGATGTGGTGTGGTGTGTGTGGGTGATGTGGTGCAGTGTGTGTGTGTGATGTGGTGTGGTGTGTGTGTGTGGTGTGGTGTGGTGTGTGTGGGTGATGTGGTGTGGTGTGTGTGTGTGATGTGGTGTGGTGTGTGTGGGTGATGTGGTGTGGTGTGTGTGGGTGATGTGGTGTGTGTGTGTGGTGTGGTGTGGTGTGTGTGGGTGATGTGGTGTGGTGTGTGTGTGTGATGTGGTGTGGTGTGTGTGGGTGATGTGGTGTGGTGTGTGTGGGTGATGTGGTGTGGTGTGTGTGGGTGATGTGGTGTGGTGTGTGTGCGTGATGTGGTGCGGTGTGTGTAGGTGATGTGGTGTGGTGTGTGTGTGTGATGTGGTGTGGTGTGTGTGGGTGATGTGGTGCGGTGTGTGTAGGTGATGTGGTGTGGTGTGTGTGGGTGATGTGGTGTGGTGTGTGTGGGTGATGTGGTGTGGTGTGTGTGGGTGATGTGGTGTGGTGTGTGTGGGTGATGTGGTGTGCTGTGTGTGGGTGGTGTGGTGTGGTGTGTGTGGGTGATGTGATGTGGTGTGTGTGGGTGATGTGGTGTGGTGTGTGTGGGTGATGTGGTGTGGTGTGTGTGTGTGATGTGGTGCAGTGTGTGTGGGTGATGTGGTGTGGTGTGTGTGGGTGATGTGGTGTGGTGTGTGTGGGTGATGTGGTGTGGTGTGTGTGGGTGATGTGGTGTGGTGTGTGTGGGTGATGTGGTGCGGTGTGTGTGGGTGATGTGGTGTGGTGTGTGTGGGTGATGTGGTGTGTGTGGGTGATGTGGTGCGGTGTGTGTGGGTGATGTGGTGTGGTGTGTGTGGGTGATGTGGTGTGGTGTGTGTAGGTGATGTGGTGTGGTGTGTGTGGGTGATGTGGTGTGATGTGGTGTGTGTGGGTGATGTGGTGTGGTGTGTGTGGGTGATGTGGTGCGGTGTGTGTGGGTGATGTGGTGTGGTGTGTGTGGGTGATGTGGTGTGGTGTGTGTGGGTGATGTGGTGCAGTGTGTGTGTGTGGGTGATGTGGTGTGGTGTGTGTGGGTGATGTGGTGTTGTGTGTGTGGGTGATGTGATGTGGTGTGTGTGGGTGATGTGGTGTTGTGTGTGTGGGTGATGTGATGTGGTATGTGTGGGTGATGTGGTGTGGTGTGTGTGGGTGATGTGGTGTGGTGTGTGTGGGTGATGTGGTGCAGTGTTGTGTGTGTGTGATGTGGTGTGCTGTGTGTAGGTGATGTGGTGTGGTGTGTGTGGGTGATGTGGTGTGGTGTGTGTGATGTGGTGTGGTGTGTGTGGGTGATGTGGTGCAGTGTGTGTGTGTGATGTGGTGCAGTGTGTGTGGGTGATGTGGTGTGGTGTGTGTGGGTGATGTGGTGTGTGTGGTGTGTGGTGTGTGGTGTGTGTGGGTGATGTGGTGTGGTGTGTGTGATGTGGTGTGGTGTGTGTGGGTGATGTGGTGCTGGTGTGTGTGTGTGATGTGGTGCAGTGTGTGTGGGTGATGTGGTGTGGTGTGTGTGGGTGATGTGGTGCTGTGTGTGTGGGTGATGTGGTGCAGTGTGTGTGGGTGATGTGGTGCGGTGTGTGTGGGTGATGTGGTGTGGTGTGTGTGGGTGATGTGGTGGTGTGTGTGGGTGATGTGGTGTGGTGTGTGTGGGTGATGTGGTGTGGTGTGTGTGGGTGATGTGGTGTGGTGTGTGTGGGTGATGTGGTGTGGTGTGTGTGGGTGATGTGGTGCAGTGTGTGTGGGTGATGTGGTGCAGTGTGTGTGTGTGATGTGGTGCAGTGTGTGTGGGTGATGTGGTGTGGTGTGTGTGGGTGATGTGGTGTGGTGTGTGTGGGTGATGTGGTGTGGTGTGTGTGTGTGATGTGGTGCTGGTGTGTGTGGGTGATGTGGTGTGGTGTGTGTGGGTGATGTGGTGTGGTGTGTGTGGGTGATGTGGTGTGGTGTGTATGTGTGATGTGGTGCAGTGTGTGTGGGTGATGTGGTGTGGTGTGTGTGGGTGATGTGGTGTGGTGTGTGTGGGTGATGTGGTGCGCTGTGTGTGGGTGATGTGGTGTGGTGTGTGTGGGTGATGTGATGTGGTGTGTGTGGGTGATGTGGTGTGGTGTGTGTGGGTGATGTGGTGTGTGTGGGTGATGTGGTGCAGTGTGTGTGGGTGATGTGGTGCGGTGTGTGTGGGTGATGTGGTGTGGTGTGTGTGGTGATGTGGTGCAGTGTGTGTGGGTGATGTGGTGTGGTGTGTGTGGGTGATGTGGTGTGGTGTGTGTGGGTGATGTGGTGTGGTGTGTGTGGGTGATGTGGTGTGGTGTGTGTGGGTGATGTGGTGTGGTGTGTGTGGGTGATGTGGTGTGGTGTGTGTAGGTGATGTGGTGTGGTGTGTGTGGGTGATGTGGTGTGGTGTGTGTGGGTGATGTGGTGCAGTGTGTGTGGGTGATGTGGTGTGGTGTGTGTGGGTGATGTGGTGTGGTGTGAGTGGGTGATGTGGTGTGGTGTGTGTGGGTGATGTGGTGTGGTGTGTGTGGGTGATGTGATGTGGTGTGTGTGGGTGATGTGGTGTGGTGTGTGTGGGTGATGTGGTGCAGTGTGTGTGTGTGATGTGGTGTGGTGTGTGTGGGTGATGTGGTGTGGTGTGTGTGGGTGATGTGGTGTGGTGTGTGTGGGTGATGTGGTGCAGTGTGTGTGGGTGATGTGGTGTGGTGTGTGTGGGTGATGTGGTGTGGTGTGTGTGGGTGATGTGATGTGGTGTGTGTGGGTGATGTGGTGTGGTGTGTGTGGGTGATGTGGTGCAGTGTGTGTGTGTGATGTGGTGTGGTGTGTGTGGGTGATGTGGTGTGTGTGGGTGATGTGGTGTGGTGTGTGTGGGTGATGTGGTGTGGTGTGTGTGTGTGATGTGGTGTGGTGTGTGTGGGTGATGTGGTGTGGTGTGTGTGGGTGATGTGGTGCAGTGTGTGTGGGTGATGTGATGTGGTGTGTGTGGGTGATGTGGTGTGGTGTGTGTGGGTGATGTGGTGTGTGTGGTGATGATGTGGTGTGGTGTGTGTGGGTTGATGTGGTGCGCTGTGTGTGGGTGATGTGGTGTGTTGTGGTGTGTGTGGGTGATGTGGTGCAGTGTGTGTGTGTGATGTGGTGTGGTGTGTGTGGGTGATGTGGTGTGGTGTGTGTGGGTGAGGTGGTGTGGTGTGTGTGGTGATGTGGTGTGGTGTGTGTGTGTGATGTGGTGTGGTGTGTGTGGGTGATGTGGTGTGGTGTGTGTGGGTGATGGTGTGTGGTGTGTGTGGGTGATGTGGTGTGGTGTGTGTGTGTGATGTGGTGCGGTGTGTGTGTGTGATGTGGTGTGGTGTGTGTGGGTGATGTGGTGCGGTGTATGTGGGTGATGTGGTGTGGTGTGTGTGGGTGATGTGGTGTGGTGTGTGTGGGTGATGTGGTGTGGTGTGTGTGGGTGATGTGGTGTGGTGTGTGTGGGTGATGTGGTGTGTGTGGGTGATGTGGTGTGGTGTGTGTGGGTGATGTGGTGCAGTGTGTGTGGGTGATGTGGTGTGGTGTGTGTGTGTGATGTGGTGCAGTGTGTGTGGGTGATGTGGTGCGGTGTGTGTGGGTGATGTGGTGCAGTATGTGTGGGTGATGTGGTGTGGTTTGTGTGGGTGATGTGGTGTGGTGGTGTGTGGGTGATGTGGTGTGGTGTGTGTGGGTGATGTGGTGTGGTGTGTGTGGGTGATGTGATGTGGTGCAGTGTGTGTGATGTGGTGCAGTGTGTGTGGGCGATGTGGTGTGGTGTGTGTGTGTGATGTGGTGTGGTGTGTGTGGGTGATGTGGTGTGGTGTGTGTGGGTGATGTGGTTTGGTGTGTGTGTGTGATGTGGTGTGGTGTGTGTGGGTGATGTGGTGTGGTGTGTGTGTGTGATGTGGTGCAGTGTGTGTGTGTGATGTGGTGTGGTGTGTGTGCGTGATGTGGTGTGGTGTGTGTGTGGGTGATGTGGTGTGGTGTGTGTGGGTGATGTGGTGCGGTGTGTGTGGGTGATGTGGTGTGTGTGGGTGATGTGGTGTGTGTGTGTGGGTGATGTGGTGTGGTGTGTGTGGGTGATATGGTGTGGTGTGTGTGTGTGATGTGGTGTGGTGTGTGTGGATGATGTGGTGTGGGGTGTGCGGGTGATGTGGTGTGGTGTGTGTGGGTGATGAGGTGTGGTGTGTGTGGGTGATGTGGTGTGGTGTGTGTGGGTGATGTGGTGTGGTGTGTGTGTTCGATGTGGTGTGTGTGGGTGATGTGGTGTGGTGTGTGTGGGTGATGTGGTGTGGTGTGTGTGGGTGATGTGGTGTGGTGTGTGTGGGTGATGTGGTGCGGTGTGTGTGTGTGATGTGGTGTGGTGTGTGTGGGTGATGTGGTGCGGTGTGTGTGTGATGTGGTGTGGTGTGTGTGGGTGATGTGGTGTGGTGTGTGTGGGTGATGTGGTGTGGTGTGTGTGGGTGATGTGGTGTGGTGTGTGTGGGTGATGTGGTGCGCTGTGTGTGGGTGATGTGGTGTGGTGTTTGTGGGTGATGTGGTGTGTGTGTGTGATGTGGTGTGGTGTGTGTGTGTGATGTGGTGCAGTGTGTGTGTGGGTGATGTGGTGTGGTGTGTGTGGGTGATGTGGTGTGGTGTGTGTGTGTGATTTGGTGCAGTGTGTGTGTGTGATGTGGTGTGGTGTGTGTGGGTGATGTGGTGTGGTGTGTGTGGGTGATGTGGTGCAGTGTGTGTGTGTGATGTGGTGCAGTGTGTGTGTGTGATGTGGTGTGGTGTGTGTGGGTGATGTGGTGTGGTGTGTGTGGGTGATGTGGTGTGGTGTGTGTGGGTGATGTGGGGTGGTGTGTGTGGGTGATGTGGTGTGGTGTATGTGGGTGATGTGGTGCAGTGTGTGTGGGTGATGTGGTGTGGTGTGTGTGTGTGATGTGGTGCAGTGTGTGTGTGTGATGTGGTGTGGTGTGTGTGGGTGATGTGGTGTGGTGTGTGTGGGTGATGTGGGGTGGTGTGTGTGGGTGATGTGGTGTGGTGTGTGTGGGTGATGTGGTGTGGTGTGTGTGGGTGATGTGGTGTGGTGTGTGTGGGTGATGTGGTGCAGTGTGTGTGTGTGATGTGGTGCAGTGTGTGTGGGTGATGTGGTGCGTGTGGGTGATGTGGTGCAGTGTGTGTGTGTGATGTGGTGCAGTGTGTGTGGGTGATGTGGTGTGGTGTGTGTGGGTGATGTGGTGCAGTGTGTGTGGGTGATGTGGTGTGGTGTGTGTGGGTGATGTGGTGTGGTGTGTGTGGGTGATGTGGTGTGGTGTGTGTGGGTGATGTGGTGCAGTGTGTGTGTGTGATGTGGTGCAGTGTGTGTGTGTGATGTGGTGTGGTGTGTGTGGGTGATGTGGTGCAGTGTGTGTGTGTGATGTGGTGCAGTGTGTGTGTGTGATGTGGTGCAGTGTGTGTGGGTGATGTGGTGCAGTGTGTGTGTGTGATGTGGTGCAGTGTGTGTGTGTGATGTGGTGCAGTGTGTGTGTGTGATGTGGTGCAGTGTGTGTGTGTGATGTGGTGTGGTGTGTGTGGGTGATGTGGTGCAGTGTGTGTGTGTGATGTGGTGCAGTGTGTGTGGGTGATGTGGTGCAGTGTGTGTGGTTAGTGTGCTTGTTACTCCACGTCCTGCTCTGATTTTGCTCTGTCCTATTCCAGGGGCGTTGGCTTCAGTTTTATATTCTCCTGGCTGCTCATCCTCCTTGTGTTTGTCACTTTTTTCGTGGGAGGCAATGTTCGGACGTTGGTGTGTAAACCGTGGGAAAGTGGCGAAATCTACGAGGTACGTTGTTATGGGCCAGGGTTTAGAGAACCCCAAAGTGTATCATGGAGTTCACCTTACCCACAACTTTTACTAGATTGTGGTGTGGGGAGCACACGGCCCACTCTACAGGTGTGGGACAGCAGAAATGGAAAAGTATTTTTTAAAGCAAAACAATGTTTATTCTACAAACTCAAGTTAACCTTTTTGAAACATACAGTGAACATCTTAGCAACCATTAATTCAAATACAACCCCCAAAGAATACAACACTAAGTAATCCTTAAGCTTTCCTTTTAACATCCATAAGACTTAAAACACCTTTCAGCAGAAGCACCTCAGGTTTACATTCACTACTGAAAACATTTCTAATTCTGAATTCACCAAATGATCAAGAGATAGTCTTTTGATGGCAGAGAGAACAGCAGTACACCTGCTTGGTCTGGCTTCAGCTCCAACACGGAAAACGAAACTAAAACACACCCTGCAGCAAACAGCCTAAAACAAAAGTAAAACGCTGACAGACACCCCAACTCTGAAATCACTGCAGTAGTAAACACCCATTTCTTAAAGGTACTCTCACTACAGATATTTATATACACACCCATTTATAAACACCCATTTCTTAAAGGTACTCTCACTACAGATATTAATATACACACCCATTTATAAACACCCATTTCTTAAAGGTACTCTCACATGACAACGTATTTGGCATCATTGTCACTGTTAACCTTCACCTGCGCTCCATGGGGAGAGTTGTGCGATCGACCTGACACCTAACCGATATCTGACTCCCTGAGACTTCCTGAGGCTTATTCACCTTTTCTGCAGGGACTAAGCCCTTTCAATGCACCTCAACTTGTGGGGAACGCTGCGAGACAGTCGGGCCGGATCTAGGTCACGATGCCTTGTGACATTCGGATGGATCTCGCGAGATGTCAAATCGGGCAGGACGAGGCTGGTAAATCACGCCCGATGTCTCAATATATCTACTCTTCAAGGGGCCTTCTTTATATAAATAAAATTATCCATGGTTGGAATTATCGATGATCCCACTTTTACGATGCTTTAATTGCACATCTGAGTCTGCGGGTCTTACAAACCTGGATTTTTTGAAAACACTACTGCAGCAGTCGAACAGACGCTAACCTAGACTTTTAACCCTTACTGCACCAAATGCAAATCGTACAATATATCTGAAATTCAAACATTCATAAGAGAAATTTGAATTCAATAAAGGTCTGGAAGTCAGTCTCTGAGGATGAAAAATGAAATGAAATGAAAATCGCTTATTGTCACAAGTAGGCTTCAAATGAAGTTACTGTGAAAAGCCCCTAGTCGCCACATTCCAGCACCTGATCGGGGAGGAAATCAGTGTCGTAAAAAACAATGTTCATAAATCTGCCATCATGCGCCAGGGACCCGGGTTCGATTCCGGCCTTGGGTCACTGTCTGTGTGGAGTCTGCACATTCTCCCCCGTGTCTGCGTGGGTTTCCTCCGGGTGCTCCGGTTTCCTCCCACAGTCCAGAGATGTGCAGGCTAGGTGGATTGTCCGTGCTAAATTGTCCCTTAGTGTCCAAAGATGTGTAGGTTAGGTGGATTGGCCACGCTAAATTGTCCCTTAGTGTCCAAAGATTTGCAGGTTAGGTGGATTGGCCGTGCTAAATTGTCCCTTAGTGTCCAAAGATGTGTAGGTTAGGTGGATTGGCCGTGCTAAATTACCCCTTAGTGTCCAAAGATATGGCGGTTAGGTGGATTGGCCGTGCTAAATTGCCCCTTAAAGGTTAGATAGGGGTTATGGGGTTACACGGATAGGGAGGAGGAGTGGGCCTAGGTAGGGTGCTCTTTCAGATCGTTGGTGTAGACCTGGTGGGCCGAATGGCCATCTTCTGCAGGGTAGGGATTCTATGACGTACAAGATAATAAGTGAAAATTGTGTGTCATCAGCTAACACCCTTAACTCTGAGCCAGGGTTCAGGGGCCAGGCCAAAGAACTGTGTGGGTAGTCAGCTTTACAGAGGCTATGCTGCGCTGTCAGAGGTACTGCCTTGAGGAATGGGATGTCCCACACCGAGGGGCGGGTGTGAGAAGGAAGCAGGTGGGGGGGGGGGGGTCACATCAGGGGTTCTCGACCCATAGGGGAACTTAGAAAACAGCACGAGGAGGAACGGCTGCTGATAGGGTGAGACGAGATTGGAGAGGGTAAGGCCTTGAGTACAACACGAGGTCTGTTTCTGCACTGTACAATGTAATTAAGTTATCGGTCCTGGGACTGACTGATGAATCTGCCTCAATCTATGTGCGATGCCGATGCCCACGCTTTATCCCACTGAGTAAAGTAGCAGCGTGGTACGATGTCAGCGCGATACGGACAGGCTGGGCACAGCAGTGAACGTCTCTCAATTATCTCCCCCCAGGCAATCGACAGCTTAGCAGCCGCCAACAGCAACCTCAACTTCTCCAAACTCCTGGGATTCCAGCTCAGCATCTCCGAGCTCCACAGGTCAGCTTCGCGGGCCGCCGAGGAAAATGGGAGCGTTCTGGGATGGCCGCAGTGCAGAAGAAGGCCGTTCTGGCCATCGTGTGCTGACTCTTCCAGGGGGGGGGAGCAGCGCAACAAATCCCACCTCCCTACCCCCCTCCCCCTCCGTAGCCCTGCACCATCTTCCATTAGCGGATAATGATCATATTTGCTCCCCAATGCCACTGTTGAAACTATGTACCGTTTATTTTATTAAGATCCCGGACGAGCCCCCAATTTTATTATGCTCCCGGCTAGACCCCAGGAATTGCTTGGCTATTGGACATACACCCCAATGTTTTATTTTAATTTTGTAAGATTGTGAGAAAAGGATGTCTTGCTCCAGGAGTGATTTCACGCAATGTAGGGATAATATATTAATTTTTAAAAATTAAAAATTTAGAGTACCCAATTAATTTTATCCAATTAAGGGGAAATTTAGTGTGGCCAATCCACCTGGACGGAATGTTTTTAGCGATGCAAGGCGCATTACGTACCGAGGGAGGCATGAGGCGTTGAAACGGCGCGGGGATTTTCAGGAGCCGGCAGGTGACCAGCTGCAGGTATTCCAACGCATTTGGTTCCATCATGTTCAATGTGGTTCATGGGCAGTTCGCAAGGAGTGTATGAGGGGCTGAATGGCCTCCTCCCACTCCACCCTTTGAAGATGCTGGCAGGAAAAAAAAACCCAGGCGAAGACCGCACGGTTGTGAGCCACTGTTGTTTCTTATTCGTTCAGGAGATGTGAACGAGGTGAATCGTTATTTCAATTCCTTCCGGAGAAGCAGTTGACAGAGCTGAACAATGCTCTAAACCTGAGCACTGTAAGTATTATCATCTGCTGACTACCAGCACTTTGTTGTAGTTTTGCAGTGTTAATGGTATGTCAGTTATATTGCTGGGATGCGCAGTCAAGTACTGTGGACACATATAAATAAGGGACATTAACTGTTCTGCTCAGAGGAGTGGAAATAGGGGATGGCTGGGACACCGGGCTTGAGAGGGGAGACCATTTGCTTGACCTGGGTGCCAGTGCAGATCGTCGATTGCGGTGCTGGGAGAAGGTGTGATGGAGAACGGGGACGTGCTGCGAGCAAAGGCGAGCGCCTTGGATGAGCCTTTCAGACTGAGCTTAGGAGGAACTTCTTCACCCAAAGGGTTGTGAATCGATGGAATTCCCTGCCCAGCGAAGCAGTTGAGGCTCCTTCATTTAATGTTTTCAAGATAAAGATAAATAGTTTTTTTGAAGAATAAAGGGACTAAGGGTTCGGGCGGGAAAGTGGAGCTGAGTCCACAAAAGATCAGCCATTGAATGTCAGAGCAGGCTCGAAGGGCCTACGCCTGCTCCTAGTTCTTATGAGCTCAAGTGGATGGAGGCTAGAATGTGGGAGGTTTGCCTGGGGGTGCGTCGGGATAGTAGGAAAGGAGGAGGGTCTCGCTCGCGAATGTTTGCTCGTTCCGGTGTCGGATGCCGCAATAGGTAATTGCTCCCTCTACCTCAGTACACAGCAGATCTGGAGAGGACTGTGGACCAACTGGAGGTGGATCTAAGCTCTGTCGTTTTGCTGGACAGTGCCGGGAATAGTAGCCTGCAGTCAATTGCCAACAGCGGGATTGACAGAATCAACTACACTGACCTCACTCAGCAGGTACATGGATAGGTTAACCTTGATTTCAACCTCTTCCCACTTCTGTTTCTGCCGTCCTCCCTTGGTTCCACATGCATGCTTGCGACATCCGCTGTTTGATAAACGTTATTCCCTCAGTCCCTTCTTCGGGCCCACCCCCTTCATCTCGACAGTCCCCCCTTTCGCCAGGAGCTAAGATCGCGGTTCGAAACTCCAGCCCTTCCCATGGCTCACCTCTTGCTTGCTTGACCGTTTTTCTCTGCCGCTGATTGACATTTTTTCCAGGGAGAGGAAGAGAGAGAGAGACAAGAGGGTGAGGGAGATTCGGGATCCCTTGCACGTTTCATTTGAAGGGCTTTCCATGCCCAGCTTGTCTAACTCCACATCTTCGGCACTCCGCTGCCATATTTTCACAGGTACAGCAACCGATTCTCAAAACTCAACTTGAGGAACTGGCGAACTCACTGGAAAACCTGAAATCCACTCAGGTTAGTGGAATGGTCCCATAACCCACCTGGAACCACGACTACATGCGCTGCCCCAGTTATTAAACCCAGCACTTAGGGAAGCTGAGGAGAAAGATATTCACCTTTGGCCCGATACCGTTCCTCGACGCTAACAGGGCAGTTTGCATTCATGTTGAAATGTTCCAGATTGCCCACCCACTGGTCCAGGCCGAGAGTAACCCATTTGCCAATGGCCGCCAACAATTTCCAATGGTGGCCAAACATTGTTAATCGTGGCCAACTATTACAAATGGTGGCCAAATATTACAAATGGTGGCCAACCATTGTTAATGGTGGCCAACTATTACAAGTAGTTGCCAACCATTGTCAATGGTGGCCAACTATTAATAAATGGTGGCCAACCATCTTTAATAGTGGCCAATTATTGTTAATAGTGGCCAACTTTTATAAATGGTGGCCAACTATTACAAATAGTGGCCAACCATTGTTAATGGTGACCAACTATTGTTAATAGTGGCCAACTTTTATAAATGGTGACTAACTATTACAAATAGTGGTCAACCATTGTTAATGGAGGCCAAACATTGTTAATGGTGGGTAACTATTACAAATGGTGAACAAACATTGTTAATGGTGGTCAACCATTGTTAATGGTGGTCAACCATTGTTAATGGAGGCCAAACATTGTTAATGGTGACCAACTATTGTTAATAGTGGCCAAATTTTATAAATGGTGACTAACTATTACAAATAGTGGTCAACCATTGTTAATGGAGGCCAAACATTGTTAATGGTGGGCAACAATTACAAATGGTGACCAAACATTGTTAATGGTGGTCAACCATTGTAATGGAGGCCAAACATTGTTAATGGTGGCCAATTATTACAAATTGTGGCACACCATTGTTGATGCTGGCAAATTATTGTTAATGGTGAAAAACCATTGTTAATAGGGGCCAACCCTTTTTAATGGAGGCCAACTATTACTAATGGGGACTAACCATTGTTAATGGCAAACTACCGTTAATGGTCACCAGCCATTGCTAATGGTGGGCAGCAATTGTTAATGATGGCAAACTATTGTTAAATGTGATAAACTGTCAATAATAGTAGCCAACCATTGTTGATGGTGGCCGTCCATTGTTAATGATGGCCAACTATTACAAATTGTGGCCAACCATTGTTAGCGGTGGCAAACTGTTGTTCATGGTGACCAACTATTACTAATGATGGCCAAGCTTTGTCAACAATGGGAAACTATAAAATATTGTGGCCAAACATTGTTATGGTAAGACCCCAGACCAGACCCCAACATCTAATAGGATACCGGACAAGAACCAATACCACTTTTTAAAACATTTGTTAAAACTGCGAGGAAAGGATAATTCTCTCCAGGAGTGATTCCACTGACAAATGGGGATATGGCATCATAAAACAAACTTTATTTTTTAATTTTCCTTTTATAAATTTAGAGTACCCAATGATTTTCTTTCCAATTAAGGGGCAATTTAGCGTGGCCAATTCACCTAACCTGCACATCTTTGGGTTGTGGGGGTGAAACCCACGCAGACACGGGGAGAATGTGCAAACTTCACACGGACAGTGACTCGAGGCCGGGTTCGAACCCAGATCCTCAGCGCTATAGGCAGCAGTGCTAACCACCATGCCACCCTAAAAACAAACTTTATTACGCACATAGGATTAAACTACATTAACATCGCAAAAAATAGTTTTCCAATTAACAGTTAAATAATTCTTAACAATAGAAAGAAACATTTTAACTTTTAAGTGCTACTTTCTTTATCTACAATCAGGCAAAACCCATTACAAGTCAAAAGAAACTTCACTATTGTGAATAGGGGCCAACTAGTACAAATGGTGGCAAACTATTGTGATGGTGGCCAACTAGTACTAGTGGTGGCCAACTATTGTTAATGGTGGCAAACTATTGTGATGGTGGCCAACTGTTACTAATGGGAGCCAGCCATTGTTAATGGTGACCAACTATTACTGATGGTAGCCTTCCCGTAACAGCCTCCCCGAACAGGCGCCGGAATGTGGCGACTAGGGACTTTTCACAGTAACTTCATTTGAAGCCTACTTGTGAGAATAAGCAATTTTCATTTCATCTCATTGTTAGTGATGGCAAACTATTGTGAATAGGTGGCCAACTATTACAAATGATGGTTAAGCATTGTAGATGATGTGAGACTGTTGTGAATGGCGGCCAACTATTACAAATGATGGCTAACCATTGTAGATGGTGGAAAACTATTGTGAATGGTGGCCAAAGATTACTAATGGTGGACAACCATTGTTAAAGCTGCTCGACCATTGTTAATGGTGGCAAACTATTGTTAATGGTGGCCAACCATTGCTGATTGCCAGTAACGGCAAATCATAGCAGCAAATGGTGGGCAACCTTTACTTACGAGGACTATCCTGGTAACTAACTTGACTTATTGTTTTTTTGCTGTGCACTGCAGAATCCTACTATCGCAGGACGTTTAACTGGTCACGTTTCAGATCTGCGAGAACTAAAAAGCACGTCAGTGAACAAGATGCAGCAGGAGCTGGTAGGCCATTAATACTTTGCGATGCAACTGGAGGTTTGGGAGTGCATATTTCTGCTGTGCTTATGATTTGGTGCTAGTGGGAGAGACATTATTTCACCCCAGCACTGGCAATGATTCTGCTCATCGCCCATTTTGATAGTGCCGGGTTTGAGTGGTAAGACGTCAAGGTGGCGGGTGGCGTTGGCTGAAGGCCCTTTTAGCTGATAAATTTATCTGGCTTGCTCTCAACAGACTTGTTACCATTTCAAACCTGACACATTTATCTATTGGGCTAAATTAATCCAACATGGTGAATGTCTTTGGGTCGTGTATTCCCTCTCAAAACCAGTTGCAGAGTTTATATGTCCCTGGTCTATCCTTCCAATCCTCACCTTCCCTTTCCTGCACCACTCTTTTTTCTGCTAGTGGTGGCAAACTATTGTTAATGGTGGCCAACTATTATAAAGGATGGCTAACCATTGTTAATTGTGGCAAACTATTGTGAATGATGGCCAACTATTACAAATGGTGGCCAAGCATTGTTAATGGTGGCAAACTATTGTTAATGGTGGCCAACTATTACAAATGGTGGCCAACCTATTGTTAATGGTGGCAAACTACTGTGAATATTATGAACTATTTTTTCTGCTCTCTCTCCTTCCTTCATATCTATTTTCTCCCACCCAAACTCATTCCTTTCCACATCGTCGAGTATAACATCATATTGGATTGATACAGCATCAATTTCTTGATTGCTGCACATACCGAAAATAAAGTTGAGTGACTTTAGCAATAGTTCTCCACAATGAGTAATACTTGGCCACTGTTAACAATAGCTGTCCACCATTAACAATGCTTGGCCACCATTTGTAATAGTTGGCCATCATTCACAATAGTTTGCCACCATTAACAATGCTTAGCCACCATTTGTAATATTTGGCCATCATTCACAATAGTTTGCCACAATCAACAATGGTTAGCCATCCTTTATAATAGTTGGCCACCATTAACAATAGATTGCCACCATCAACAATGGTTGGCCACCATAGGGAATAGTTGGCCACCGTCCACAATAGTTTGCCACCATCAACATCCCCTGAGTTTGATCGCTCCACCATTGGTGGCCATTCCTTCAGCTGCCTGGGGCCCAAGCTCTGGAAATCCCACCCTAAACCGCTCTGCCCTCTCTACCTCACCGTCGTCCTCTACCTCCTTAAAACATAGCCCTTTGACCACGCCTTTGGTCACCTGTCTGAGTAGGTTATCGGGAGGTGGGTGAGATGCATATTTGAGGTTAACATCAGCCTCTTAGTGAATGGCCCAGCCGGCTCAAGGGGCCGAATGGCCTAGTCCTGCCCCTGTGCTCAATTAGAAACTATGTTGAACACCTTGGAGGTGCCGAGGAGGCTGGGGGGGGAGGGGTGGGGTGGGGGGGGGGGGGGGTGGGGGTGGGGGGGTTGACATCGCAAGGTGGTCTTGGGCATTGGGAGGAGCTGGTATGGAGGGAAAGGGTGAACAAATAGGAAGAGGGTGAGGGGAATCGAGTGAGACATTGGCACCCTAGAGTGTGGATGGCCACTCAGGTCGAGATTTTCCGGGAATCGGTACAAGTTGACCGACCAGTTGTTTTCGGGAGCTGAAGATGTTCAGCTCCCGAATGCTTCCAGGCATGAAGGAGGACGTCTTGTTGAAGACCACCAAGAATGTCTCTGAGGTACTTGAGGGAGTGAGAGGCGGCGAGCGTGGATAGGAAGGAATTTTTCCCCTAGCCAGTTGGGGGAGTGGGGGGGGGGGGGGGGGGGAGGGGGGAGGGGGGGAGGTCAATAACCAGGGGGCACAGATTTGGAGGTGATTTAAGGAAAAACCTTTTCGTCCAGAGATGGCGGGAATCTGGAACTCGCTGCCTGAAAGAGGTGCAGAGGCGGAAACTCTCACAACTATTAAAAAGTGTCCAGATGAGCACGTGACATGCCGCAGCGTACAAGGCTACGGACCAAGTGCTGGGGAATGGGATCAGAATTGATAGGTGCTTGATAATAATAATAATAACCTTTTATTGTCACAAGTATGAAGTGATTGTGAAACGCCCCTAGTCGCCACATTCCGGCACCTGTTCGGGGAGGCCGGTACGGGAATTGAACCCGCTGCTGGCCTTGTTCTGCATCACAAACCAGCTGTCCAGCCCACTGAGCTAAACCAACCCCGATGCTTGATGGCTGGGATAGACGCGATGGGCGGAATGGACTCTGTCCGTGCTGTCGAACCCTCTGGCTCTCTCAGAGCTTCTCCTGAAGGGAAACTGGGAGAATAGTGAATCCCGGCCGGCAACGGTGAAACAAAATGGGGGAAAGCTACCGTTTCTGGTTGAATACCACTGGCGTCAAAAATGAAGGGGGTTGGGAAGAAACGGGCTGGGTTCGACACGTGGGCAGCACGGTGGCATTGTGGGTAGCACAATTGCTTCACAGCTCCAGGGTCCCAGGTTCGATTCCCGGCTTGGGTCACTGTCTGTGCGGAGTCTGCACATCCTCCCCATGTGTGCGTGGGTTTCCTCCGGGTGCTCCGGTTTCCTCCCACAGTCCAAAGATGTGCAGGTTAGGTGGATTGGCCGTGATAAATTGCCCTTAGTGTCCAAAATTGCCCTTAGTGTTGGGTGGGGTTACTGGGTTATGGGGATAGGGTGGAGGTGTTGACCTTGGGTAGGGTGCTCTTTCCAAGAGCCGGTGCGGACTCGATGGGCCGAATGGCCTCCTTCTGCACTGTAAATTCTATGATAGTCTATGACGTGGTAGAAAGGGAGAAGGTGGGGTGCGTCAAACAAGAGAGATTACACAGCAGAGATGTCCTGGACCAACATAGTGGTAATGGTCGTGGGAACGAGACAAGGCAGTAGGCCAGAAAATGTGTTAATGGCAGGCGAATGACGTGCTCCGCTCTACGGAGAACATACCCCCCCCTCCCTCATTCTTCTTCAAAATGGTAGCCGCGGAAGCTCTTCACGAGGGTAGCCTCAGCGTTGCGAGGGTGAAAATGGGCGGAGCAGGAGGAAAAGGAGTTGGGAAGAGAACGTTGGTGATCAAGAAATAACACACGCGGGAGTAGACAAGGATCATCTTCGATCCCGTGAATGGGAGGCGGAACGTTAAGCGGAATATGGACCTTAAGTTTAAGCTAAAATAATCTGTGGCGCCTTCGCCTAAAGGTTCTGACTAAAGACTTCTTTCTCTTTCAGGACACATTGAAGAAAAGTTTCCAAAATTTGGAAGAATTAACCCCCACAATAAAGGTACGTTATTCTTTCCTGTTTTGAAAATGAAAATCGCGTATTGTCACAAGTAGGCTTCAATGAAGTCGCTGTGAAAATCCCCTAGTCGCCTCGTTTTTGTTGTCGGGGCAAGATCTTCAACCCAGTCCTCTTTCTGTGCAGCCCACACCTCTCCTACTAACTATTGGATTGTAGGACCCAGCGTGTGGGTGGGGGAGGGGGGGGGCTGCTAGGATACCTTCTCTGGCCATCATCTTCCAACCCGGACTCCGCTAACCGCTCCCCCTATTTTTGGTGCTCTTCATCAAAGAGAGGCACAGTGGGTAGCAACCCCTCCCCCTACCCGCTCCTCATGCACAGCCCCCTACCCCTGAGCCGGAAGGTCTGGGAGCAACGCGGCCAAATCACTCCGCAAATCCTTCCCATAGGAGCGGGAGATTTTCCTGGGCAGCCATGTTGGACAGAACGTCCACTATCCATGACTCCAGACCACGACATGTGAGCATGTTCATTGTCAGAGCGATTCAGGCTCCCTGAGGGTCGTCTAACTTGCCACCAACTTTTGACATTCACCAGGATGCTGCCTGGGCTGGAGCGTTTCAGCTATGGAGAGAGGCTGGTTAGGCTGGGGTTGTTTTCCTTGGAGCAGAGAAGGCTGAGGGGGGACCTGATCGACGTGGACAACATTATGAGGGACTTCGATAGGGTAGGTAGGAAGGAACCTTTCCCCCTGGCTCAATAACCAGGGGGCACAAGTTTAAAGTTAAGGGGCAGGAGATTTAGAGGGGATTTGAGGAAAAACCTTTTCACCCAGAGGGTGGTGGGAATCTGGAACTCGCTGCCTGAAAGGGTGGTAGAGGCAGCAACTCTCACAACTATTAAAAAGCGTTTAGATGGGCAGCATGGTCGGCGTAGGCTTGGAGGGCCGAAGGGTCTGTTCCTGTCCTGTACTTTTCTTTGTTCTTTGTTCTTTGTTGATGAGCACTTGGAAACGCTGTAGCGTACAAGGCAACGGACCAAGTGCTGGGAAATGGGATTAGAATAGAGAGATGCTTGATGACCAACACACACATTATGGGCCGAATGGCCTCTATCAGTGCTGTAAAACTCCATGACTCTATAATCGGATACCATTAGTGCCTGCTTCCAGATAGCGGATGGGAGATTCTGGAGGTTAACAATTCCAACACCCATGGACTTTAAGCATCACACCTCCATCAGGGCTGTTGTCCCCTTCGACGCCTGCCTTCTCTGACAGCCCAATCCCAATTCAGTCATTCTGATCCCGCGTCCCATCATTCTCAGAACTAGATATTTATTTTCCCTTCGGCAACTATTATGATCCCGGACGAGCCCCCAATGTTATTACGATCCCGGACGAGCTCCCAATGTTATTATGATCCCGGACAAGCCCCCAATGTTATCATGATCCCGGATGAGCCCCCAATGTTACTATGATCCCGGATGAGCCTCCAATGTTATTATGATCCCGGACCAGGCCGCATCGGTGGATAGGATACTGGACAGAAACCCCAATATTTAATTTACATTTGTAAGACTGTGAGGAATGGATACTTCGCTCCAGGACTGATTTCACACAAAATAAGGATATGGTATATTAAAACAAACTTTATTGCTAACACACTATTGAAATATCTTTTACATCACACCAGGAAATAGCTGACAATTACCCCTTAAACAGTGCTAATCAATACAGTGACATGATAACTCTCAACTGCTATCCTTATTCCCACGCAAACAACAAAACTACCTCAGATACCAATCCACTCTTAAATACAGTTAGCGCTCAGGAATAGTTGTTCTATAGAGATGTCTGTATCCTCCACTTTGAGAAAGAGACATCTTCTGACTGCTTTAAAGAAAGAGAATGATCCTGTCGGAACAATGCAGAATATCTCTGGTTGTATTTCATCAGAAGCTGATCTCAGCTTGTTTGAGATTGCCCTCCAACGACACAACTAACTCACTGAACTGTTTGGAAAGAGACTGCTAGCCTGTCTACAGACAGATCCATAACTGAATCGTATTGAAAGCAGATGCCTCACTTCAGCAGCACGGTAGCATTGTGGATAGAACAATTGCTTCACAGCTCCAGGGTCCCAGGTTCGATTCCGGCTTGGGTCACTGTCTGTACGGAGTCTGCACGTCCTCCTCGTGTGTGCGTGGGTTTCCTCCGGATGCTCCGGTTTCCTCCCACAGTCCAAAGATGTGCAGGTTAGGTGGATTGGCCATGATCAATTGCCCTTAGTGTCCAAAATTGCCCTTAGTGTTGGGTGGGGTTACTGGGTTATGGGGATAGGGTCGAGGTGTTGACCTTGGGTGGGGTGCTCTTTCCAAGAGCTGGTGCGGACTCGATGGGCCGAATGGCCTCCTTCTGCACTGTAAATTCTATGATATTCTGTTTCCAACTCAATCTAAAACCCAAACTGAAACCTCAATATCTAACTGCTTCAACCCCTGGCTCCTCCCATTAACCTCATCACCTCACTCGGCCGAAACTCAATGGGCTGGATTCTCCGATTCTGGAGCTATGTCCCCACGCCGGCGTGGGAACGATGGGGAAAACTGGTGGAAAATGGCCACCGATCCCCCGTTTTGTTGGAGGCTAGCAGGAAGGCAGCGTAGAGCACTCAGCTCTAGCTGCCGATACGGCCTGGAGTATTGCCGGATCCGTGGCCACGCATGCGCAGGGCGGTGGCCTGCAGCGACCGCGCCGTGCTTCATGGCGGATTATGTCTGCCCCTGCCCGCGGATCGGCCTTCCCCTGACTGTGCCGGCACCAGACTGAGTCCGCAGCCGCCACGCCGAATTCCCGACGGGTGAGATCACACGTGTCCCACGCCTTCGGGAACTCGGCCGGTCGGGGGCGGAGCATCGGCAGGCGGGCGGGCCGTACGCAATGGCCAGAGGCTGTGGGTACGCCGAGTGCGTCGCTTTGGAGGAGACGGAGCATCGCAGAACTGGCGCCCCCCCCCTGATCCTGTCGGGAATTTGGATTCTCCATCCCGTCTCCGAACGCGATTTCGGCGTCGGTGACCGGAGAATCTAGCCCAATATCTCCAACTATCTATTCCCTACGGAACCCTCTTATTCCAAACAAAAATCCATCAGCCCAAACTTTTACGACACCTTAATTGCACCTCTGACTCCCAAAAGCCAGAGCTGTCCTGCGATCCAGGATTTTTCAAAAACATGACCGCGGCAATCACACACACTATCCAGGCTTTTAACCATTACTGCCCCAAAATACATACAATACAATAAATATTGAAAATTCCTATATTCATCACACAACATTCGAAACGTCTTGCTCCGGGAATGGTCCGAATTCCCGGCCATCATCGGTAGTCTCCTGTTGCTCAGCCCTTGACGAACTCCATCCCAAAACTCCCCAGAATTGTAGAATTTCCCCCCCTGATTAAGACCAGTTGAATCAAAGGACCCTTCTCTGGGCCCAGTCCCTCGGGAGACGGTGACGCAGTGGGGCTAGCAATCCGGAGGCCCGGGGACATGGGTTCAAACCCCACTAATAATAATTCAATTAATAAAAACGGAATCTAATCTACGCTTGTAATGGCGACTATATCAATTATCGTTGACTGTCGTAAAAACCCATCTGGTCCACTAGTGCCCCCTTCGGGAAGGAGGTCTGGCCAACAAGTGACTCACGAGCCACGGCAATGGGGTTGTCTCTGGAAAGGCAGAGCGAGCTGCCCAGTTCAAAGGTCGTAGAATGGGGCAGACAGGAACCACAATGCTGCCTTCTTAATAATTGATCTGTCTTCAACCCTTAGGGCAACACTCAAAACACCACACAGAGCATCATGACGGCGCAGAATTTGATCGAGCCCACAACCAACGCAGTCCTGAAAAACGTGAGTTGTCCCGAACGCGGAAGCGGTCTAACTGAGCTGGAGACGGTTACAGGAACGGATAGAAGGAGAGGGAGAGATTCAGAGATGTAGAGAGTGGCAGAGTGACCAAGGGAGATATATGGGCAGGACATCAGATAGAGGGAGATAAGAGGATGGGCAGATAGACAGACATGGAGAACGAGACCCAGACAATATCCAGGCTTGGGCTGACAAGTGGCAAATGGCATTCGTGCCACACAAGTGGCAGGCAATAACCATCTCCAAAAAGAGAGGATCTGACCATCGCCCCTTGTCATTCAATGGTATTACCATCACCGAATCCCCCACGTCCTGGGGTTACCATTGACCAGAAACTGAACTGGACCCAGCCATATAAATACTGTGGCTACCAGAGCAGGTCAGAGGCTGGGAATCCTGCAGAGAATAACTCACCTCCTGACTCCCCAAAGCCTGTCCACCATCTACAAGGCACAAGTCAGGAGTGTGATGGAATACTCTCCACTTGCCTGGATGAGTGCAGCTCCCAACAACACTCAAGAAGCTCGACACCATCCAGGACAAAGCAGCCCCGCTTGATCGGCACCCCATCCACAAACATTCACTCCCTCCACCGCCGACGCACAGTGGCAGCCGTGTGTACCATCTACAAGATGCACTGCAGCATCTCACCAAGGCTCCTTCGGCAACATTCCAAACCCGCGACCTCTACCATCTGGAAGGACAAGGGCAGCAGATACCTGGGAACCCCACCACCTGGAGGTTCCCCTCCAAGTCACTCACCATCCCGACTTGGAAATATATCGGCCGTTCCTTCACTGTCGCTGGGTCAAAATCCTGGAGCTCCCTCCCTAACAGCACAGTGGGTGTACCTACACCACACGGGACTGCAGCGGCTCAAGAAGGCGGCTCACCCACCACCTTCTCAAGGGGCAATTAGGGATGGGCAATAAATGACGGTCTAGCCAGCGAAAGCCACACACCATAAAGACTGCGAGGAGAGAGAATGATACTGAATAAGAGAAATAGTTTATAGCGTGAAGGAGTGGGGAGAGGTGGGGAAATGGGCTGGAGAGAGCAAGATTTCAACATTGTCTGTCGCCCTGATGTTATTTTACCTGTGATAAATAGGGGAACTCTTTTTTCAGGTTAGCAAGTGCCTTCTCAATAAGCAAAAAGGATATTTTGGCCAATACATCGCCTGGACCCGGGAAACAGTGAGTATTAATAGCGCCATTTTGAGCGCCATATGTGTTCACACAAAAGCCAAGACACACGAACCTCGAACTCTGACCTCTAGCACTTGCCCTTATGAGAGGGCAGTCGGGCCTTCAGCTGTCCCTGTCTCCCGAACTCTGGAACCCCACCGCCGTGTCCCAGGCAGTGACAATGGGACTGTGTCTGTGTACGGGACAGGGTGTCCCACACAGTGACAATGGGACAGGGTTTGTGTAAGGGACAGGGTGTAACAGGCAGTGACAATGGGGCAGGGTGTGTGTATGGGACAGGGTGTCCCACACAATGACAATGGGACAGGGTCTGTGTACGGGACAGGGTGTCCCACACAGTGACAATGGGACAGGGTGTGTGTACAGGACAGGCTGTGCCAGGCAGTGACAATGGGACAGGGTCTGTGTACAGGACAGGGTGTCCCAGGCAGTGACAATGGGACAGGGTCTGTGTACAGGACAGGGTGTCCCAGGCAGTGACAATGGGACAGGATGTGTGTACAGGACAGGGTGTCCCACGCAGTGACAATGGGACAGGGTGTGTGTACAGGACAGGGTATCCCGCGCAGTGACAATGGGACAGGGTGTGTGTACAGGACAGGGTGTCCCAGGCAGTGACAATGGGACAGGGTGTGTGTACAGGACAGGGTGTTCCCCACAGTGACAATGGGACAGGGTGTGTGTGCAGGACATGGTGTCCCACACAGTAACAATGGGACAGGGTCTGTGTATGGGACAGGGTGTCCCAGGCAGTGACAATGGGCCAGGGTGTGTGTGCAGGACAGGGTGTCCCACACAGTAACAATGCGACAGGGTCTGTGTACGGGACAGGGTGTCCCAGGCAGTGACAATGGGACAGGGTGTGTGTATGGGACAGGATATCCCAGGCAGTGACAATGGGACAGGGAGTGTGTACAGGACAGGGTGTCCCCCACAGTGACAATGGGACAGGGTGTGTGTACAGGACAGGGTGTCCCAGGCAGTGACAATGGGACAGGGTGTGTGTACAGGACAGGGTGTCCCAGGCAGTGACAATGGGACAGGGTGTGTGTACAGGACAGGGTGTCCCCCACAGTGACAATGGGACAGGGTGTGTGTACAGGACAGGGTGTCCCAGGCAGTGACAATGGGACAGGGTGTGTGTACAGGACAGGGTGTCCCCCACAGTGACAATGGGACAGGGTGTGTGTACAGGACAGGGTGTCCCAGGCAGTGACAATGGGACAGGGTGTGTGTACAGGACAGGATGTCCCCCTCAGTGACAATGGGACAGGGCCTGTATACAGAACAGGACGTCCCACGCCTTGACAAATGAAAAACACTGAACCTTTGTATCATCTTAATGAGACCTGTTGTCTTGCAGATTATTGACAAGTTGCTCTCTTGCCAACCAATCGTGATCCTTCTGGACAATAGCCGTGTCATCGGCTGTGACTATATCCTTGATCCTTGGGTAAGACGAGTTGTGAATGTTGTTGACCACTTTCTGTCGTAACTTCCCGAACCTTCCGCTGGTCCTACATTGACCATCGAGCATAGGCTGAGTGTCTGAGAGTCTCTGAAATGGGAGGCGAGAAACTGAAGGAGCATTTGGGCGCGCAAGTTTCAGGCAATGACCCGCTACAACAAGGGAGAATCCACCCAGCTGCCCGGGACATTCCCATCATCGTTGAATAGTTAAACGAGGCTGGGAATCCTACGGAGAATAACTCACCTCCTGACTCCCCAAAGCCTGTCCACCATCTACAAGGCACAAGTCAGGAGTGTGATGGAATACTCTCCACTTGCCTGGATGAGTGCAGCTCCAACACTCAAGAAGCCCAACACCACCCAGGATACAGCAGCCCCACTTGATCGGTACCTCCGTATCCCCCCATCTCTCACCCCGTAGTAGCGGGAGAGGGGGAAGCTATGCTGACAGAGGAGTGGATGGGAAATAGGCTTGAGTGTCATTCGTAATGGTTTAACACGGGGGTTAACCTAGCCATATGGGGTGTGTCAAAGACTCCAATTGACTTAAACCTTTCTGTCTTTCTGAATCCACAGAACGCCTTCTGGTTTTGCCTGGGCTGGTGCACCCTGTTCCTCATCCCCAGCATCATCTTCGCAGTGAAGACAGCCAAGCATTACCGGCCTGTGAAGAATAAGAGCACCAGGTAAAGACATGATAGAACGGGGACGAGGATGGAGTGAGAGGGGAGCAGAGAGGAGGGAAGAGACGAGGAGAGGGGCATCGCTTTGGGCACTCTGCTGGCTGCCAGTAGGCTTCCCTCCGCCCCAATCTCACCCGATAAGAGGTGCAATTAAGGCATCGTAAAAGCTTGGCCAATGGAGTTTTGTTTGGATTAAAGGGGGTTCCCTGTGGACCTAACTAGATTTCAGGGTCTGTGTACGGAACAGGGTGTCCCACACAGTGACAATGGGACAGGGCCCTTAGGAGGGTTCGCACTAGTGTCTATAAACTTTCCATCATTCGAGAATGGTCCATTTTACTTCATCTTCCGAAATAGAAAGATGAAATAAAGACTCTACCGTTTGCTTTCCATCCGTCTGTGAGGCCCACAGAACTCCAGAGGTTGCCCTACGCTGTACGGATTTGGCGCGCTAGATTTAAGACCGTTACTTCAATACAGTGTAAAACGCAGGACCCCAAAATATTGGTGCTCCTCTTTTCATCTCCCCCTCACTCTCCCTTTCTCTCTCTCCCTCTCTCTTTCACCCTCCCTCTCTCTCTCTCGACCTTTCTTCCTCCCTCCCTCTCTCTGCCTCCCCTCCCTCTCTTTCACCCCCCTCTCTCTCTCTACCTTTCTCCCTCCCTCCCTCTCCCTCCATCTCTCTGCCTCCCCTCTCTCTCTCCTTCCCTCCCTCCAACTCTCTGCCTCCATCTCTCGCTCTCTATCTCCCTCTCTTCCACCCTCCCTCTCTCCTTCCCTCCCTCCCACTATCTCTCTCTCTCTCTCTCTATCTCCCTCTCTCTTCCACCCTCCTTCTCTCCTTCCCTCCCTCCCACTATCTCTCTCTCTCTCTCTATCTCCCTCTCTCTTCCACCCTCCCTCTCTCCTCCCGCTCCCCCTCCGCCTCTCTTTATTGCTACCTCTCCCTCTTCCCTTGCTTGATGTCTGTGCCTCCCTCCCCCTCTTTGCCTCCATCACACTGCCACTCTCTCCCTCCATCCCTTTCACCCCCTCCCTCTCTCAGCCTCCTCCTCTTTGCCTCCCTCCCATTTTCCCTCCCTCTCTCTATCCCTCCCTCTCACTACCTATCCCTCCCTCTGTCCCACTCTCTCTACTTCTCTCTCTCTATCCCTCCCTCTCTCTACCTAACCCTTCCACTCTCCCTCCCTCTGCCCCTTCCTCCCTCCTGTTCTCTATCCCTCCTTCACTCTACCCCTCCCCCTCTCTCTACCAATCACTCTCACTCTCCCTCCCTCCCTCTACCTCCCTTCCTCCCACCCATTCTCTATCACTCACTCCCTCTATCCCTCCCTCTCTACCTATCCCTCCCTCTATCTCTCTTCCTCCCACCCATTCTCTATCACTCACTCCCTCTATCCCTCCCTCTCTACCTATCCCTCCCTCTATCTCTCTTCATCCCTCCCGTTCTCTCTCTCTCCCTCTCTCCAACCCTCCCCACTCATCGCTCTCCCCTACACTCTCCCCCTCCCTCACTCTGTCCCTCCCTCGCTCTCACTCATTCTCTCTCTCTCCCTGATATGGTACCATTTTGTTTTAATAGCCCCGAGTTTTCTGAAATGACGAATTTCAAATTCCCACGGGCACAGAATACTTACGATCCATCAAACCTGTGAGTACAATCAGCTTCAGAGCAGAGTTGTCAGGGCTGAGGAATAATCATTGTGCACCATTCAATGCGCTTGTCTCTGGTTTAACGTCAGTGAGTTAGTGACACTAAGTCAGAGTTAGTGGGTGAGTTAGTGTCTAACAGGGTGTGTGTGTTAGTGTCTAATAGGGTGAGTTAGTGTCTATCAGAGTGTGTTAGTGTCTAAAAGGGTGAGTTAGTGTCTAACAGAGTGTGTTAGCGTCTAACAGGGTGAGTTAGTGTCTAACGGGGTGAGTTAGTGTCTAACAGGGTGAGTTAGTGTCTAACAGGGTGAGTTAGTGTCTAACGGGGTGAGTTAGTGTCTAACAGGGTGTGTTAGTGTCTAACAGGGTGAGTTAGTGTCTAACGGGGTGAGTTAGTGTCTAACAGATTGAGTTAGTGTCTAACAGGGTGAGTTAGTGTCTAACACGGGGAGTTAGAGTCTAACCGGGTGAGTTAGAGTCTAACAGGTTGAGTTAGTGTCTAACAGAGTCAGTTAGTGTCTAACAGGGTGAGTTAGAGTCTAACAGGGTGAGTTAGTGTCTAACAGGGTGAGTTAGTGTTTAATAGGGTGAGTTAGAGTCTAACAGAGAGAGTTAGTGTCTAACAGGGTGAGTTAGTGTCTAACAGGGTGATTTAGTGTCTAACAGGTTGAGTTAGTGTCTAAAAGGGTGAGTTAGTGTCTAACAGGTTGAGTTAGAGTCTAACAGGGTGAGTTAGTGTCTAACAGGGTGAGTTAGTATCTAACAGGTTGAGTTAGTGTCTAACAGGGTGAGTTAGAGTCTAACAGGGTGAGTTAGTGTCTAACAGGGTGATTTAGTGTCTAACAGGTTGAGTTAGTGTCTAACAGGGTGAGTTAGAGTCTAACAGGGTGATTTAGTGTCTAACAGGGTGAGTTAGAGTCTAACAGGTTGACTTAGTGTCTACCAGGGTGAGTTAGTGTCTAACAGAGAGAGTTAGTGTCTAACAGGGTGAGTTAGAGTCTAACAGGGTGAGTTAGTGTCTAACAGGGTGAGTTAGTATTTAACAGGTTGAGTTAGTGTCTAACAGGGTGAGTTAGAGTCTAACAGGTTGAGTTAGTGTCTAACAGAGAGAGTTAGTGTCTAACAGGGTGACTTAGAGTCTAACAGGGTGTGTTAGTGTCTAACAGGGTGGGTTAGTGTCTAACAGTTTGAGTTAGAGTCTAACAGGGTGAGTTAGTGTCTAACAGGGTGATTTAGAGTCTAACAGGGTGAGTTAGTGTCTAACAGAGTGAGTTAGAGTCTAACGGGGTGAGTTAGTGTCTAACAGGGTGATTTAGAGTCTAACAGGGTGAGTTAGTGTCTAACAGGGTGAGTTAGTGTCTAACAGAGAGAGTTAGAGTCTAACGGGGTGAGTTAGTGTCTAACAGGGTGATTTAGAGTCTAACAGGGTGAGTTAGTGTCTAACAGGGTGAGTTAGTGTCTAACAGAGAGAGTTAGAGTCTAACGGGGTGAGTTAGTGTCTAACAGGGTGATTTAGAGTCTAACAGGGTGAGTTAGTGTCTAACAGGGTGAGTTAGTGTCTAACAGAGAGAGTTAGTGTCTAACAGAATGTGTTAGCGTCTAACAGGGTGAGTTAGTGTCTAACAGGGTGAATTAGTGTCGAACGGGGTGAGTTAGTGTCTAACGGTGTGTTAGTGTCTAACAGGGTGAGTTAGTGTCTAAAAGGGTGAGTTAGTGTCTAACGGGGTGAGTTAGTGTCTAACAGGGTGTGTTAGTGTCTAACAGAGTGTGTTAGTATCTAACAGGTTGAGTTAGTGTCTAACAGGGTGTGTTAGTATCTAACAGGTTGAGTTAGAGTCTAACAGGGTGAGTTAGTGTTTAACAGGTTGAGTTAGTGTCTAACAGGGTGAGTTAGTGTCTAACAGGGTGAGTTAGAGTCTAACAGGGTGAGTTAGTGTCTAACAGGTTGAGTTAGAGTCTAACAGGGTGAGTTAGTGTCTAACAGGGTGATTTAGAGTCTAACAGGGTGAGTTAGTGTCTAACAGAGTGAGTTAGTGTCTAACAGGTTGAGTTAGAGTCTAACAGGGTGAGTTAGTGTCTAACAGGGTGATTTAGAGTCTAACAGGGTGAGTTAGTGTCTAACAGAGTGAGTTAGAGTCTAACGGGGTGAGTTAGTGTCTAACAGGTTGAGTTAGAGTCTAACAGGGTGAGTTAGTGTCTAACAGGGTGATTTAGAGTCTAACAGGGTGAGTTAGTGTCTAACAGAGTGAGTTAGAGTCTAACGGGGTGAGTTAGTGTCTAACAGGGTGATTTAGAGTCTAACAGGGTGAGTTAGTGTCTAACAGGGTGAGTTATGTCTAACAGAGAGAGTTAGTGTCTAACAGAATGTGTTAGCGTCTAACAGGGTGAGTTAGTGTCTAACAGGGTGAATTAGTGTCCAACGGGGTGAGTTAGTGTCTAACGGTGTGTTAGTGTCTAACAGGGTGAGTTAGTGTCTAAAAGGGTGAGTTAGTGTCTAATGGGGTGAGTTAGTGTCTAAAAGGGTGAGTTAGTGTCTAACGGGGTGAGTTAGTGTCTAACAGGGTGTGTTAGTGTCTAACGGGATGAGTTAGTGTCTAACAGGGTGTGTTAGTGTCTAACGGGATGAGTTAGTGTCTAACAGGGTGTGTTAGTATCTAACAGGTTGAGTTAGAGTCTAACAGGGTGAGTTAGTGTCTAACGGGGTGAGTTAGTGTCTAACAGATTGAGTTAGTGTCTAACAGAGTCAGTTAGTGTCTAAATGGGTGAGTTAGAGTCTAACAGGGTGAGTTAGTGTCTAACAGGGTGAGTTAGTGTTTAACAGGGTGAGTTAGAGTCTAACAGGCTGAGTTAGTGTCTAACAGGGTGAGTTAGTATCTAACAGGTTGAGTTAGAGTCTAACAGAGAGAGTTAGTGTCTAACAGGTTGAGTTAGTGTCTAAAAGGGTGAGTTAGTGTCTAACAGGTTGAGTTAGTGTCTAACAGGGTGAGTTAGTGTCTAACCGAGTGTGTTAGTATCTAACAGGTTGAGTTAGAGTCTAACAGGGTGAGTTAGTGTCTAACGGGGTGAGTTAGTGTCTAACAGATTGAGTTAGTGTCTAACAGAGTCAGTTAGTGTCTAAATGGGTGAGTTAGAGTCTAACAGGGTGAGTTAGTGTCTAACAGGGTGAGTTAGTATCTAACAGGTTGAGTTAGAGTCTAACAGGGTGAGCTAGTGTCTAACAGGGTGAGTTAGTGTTTAACAGGTTGAGTTAGTGTCTAACAGGGTGAGTTAGAGTCTAACAGGTTGAGTTAGTGTCTAACAGGGTGAGTTAGTGTCTAAAAGGGTGAGTTAGTATCTAACAGGTTGAGTTAGAGTCTAACAGAGAGAGTTAGTGTCTAACAGATTGAGTTAGTGTCTAACAGGGTGAGTTAGAGTCTAACAGGGTGAGTTAGTGTCTAACAGGGTGAGTTAGTGTCTAACAGGTTGAGTTAGAGTCTAACAGGGTGAGTTAGTGTCTAACAGATTGAGTTAGTGTCTAACAGGGTGAGTTAGAGTCTAACAGGGTGAGTTAGTGTCTAACAGGTTGAGTTAGAGTCTAACAGGGTGAGTTAGTGTCTAACAGGGTGATTTAGAGTCTAACAGGGTGAGTTAGTGTCTAACAGAGTGAGTTAGAGTCTAACGGGGTGAGTTAGTGTCTAACAGGGTGATTTAGAGTCTAGCAGGGTGAGTTAGTGTCTAACAGGGTGAGTTAGTGTCTAACAGAGAGAGTTATTGTCTAACAGAATGTGTTAGCGTCTAACAGGGTGAGTTAGTGTCTGACAGGGTGAATTAGTGTCCAACGGGGTGAGTTAGTGTCTAACGGTGTGTTAGTGTCTAACAGGGTGAGTTAGAGTCTAACAGGGTGAGTTAGTGTCTAACAGGGTGATTTAGAGTCTAACAGGGTGAGTTAGTGTCTAACAGAGTGAGTTAGAGTCTAACGGGGTGAGTTAGTGTCTAACAGGGTGATTTAGAGTCTAGCAGGGTGAGTTAGTGTCTAACAGGGTGAGTTAGTGTCTAACAGAGAGAGTTATTGTCTAACAGAATGTGTTAGCGTCTAACAGGGTGAGTTAGTGTCTGACAGGGTGAATTAGTGTCCAACGGGGTGAGTTAGTGTCTAACGGTGTGTTGGTGTCTAACAGGGTGAGTTAGTGTCTAAAAGGGTGAGTTAGTGTCTAACGGGGTGAGTTAGTGTCTAAAAGGGTGAGTTAGTGTCTAACGGGGTGAGTTAGTGTCTAACAGGGTGTGTTAGTGTCTAACAGAATGTGTTAGTATCTAACAGGTTGAGTTAGAGTCTAACAGGGTGAGTTAGTGTCTAACGGGGTGAGTTAGTGTCTAACAGATTGAGTTAGTGTCTAACAGGGTGAGTTAGTGTCTAACACGGGGAGTTAGAGTCTAACCGGGTGAGTTAGAGTCTAACAGGTTGAGTTAGTGTCTAACAGAGTCAGTTAGTGTCTAACAGGGTGAGTTAGAGTCTAACAGGGTGAGTTAGTGTCTAACAGGGTGAGTTAGTGTTTAATAGGGTGAGTTAGAGTCTAACAGAGAGAGTTAGTGTCTAACAGGGTGAGTTAGTGTCTAACAGGGTGATTTAGTGTCTAACAGGTTGAGTTAGTGTCTAAAAGGGTGAGTTAGTGTCTAACAGGTTGAGTTAGAGTCTAACAGGGTGAGTTAGTGTCTAACAGGGTGAGTTAGTATCTAACAGGTTGAGTTAGTGTCTAACAGGGTGAGTTAGAGTCTAACAGGGTGAGTTAGTGTCTAACAGGGTGATTTAGTGTCTAACAGGTTGAGTTAGTGTCTAACAGGGTGAGTTAGAGTCTAATAGGGTGATTTAGTGTCTAACAGGGTGAGTTAGAGTCTAACAGGTTGACTTAGTGTCTACCAGGGTGAGTTAGTGTCTAACAGAGAGAGTTAGTGTCTAACAGGGTGAGTTAGAGTCTAACAGGGTGAGTTAGTGTCTAACAGGGTGAGTTAGTGTCTCACAGGGTGAGTTTGTGTCTAACAGGTTGAGTTAGTGTTTAACAAGGTGAGTTAGTGTCTAACAGGGTGAGTTAGTGTCTCACAGGGTGAGTTTGTGTCTAACAGGTTGAGTTAGTGTTTAACAAGGTGAGTTAGTGTCTAACAGGGTGAGTTAGTGTCTAACAGGTTGAGTTAGTGTTTAACAAGGTGAGTTAGTATCTAACAGGTTGAGTTAGTGTCTAACAGGTTGAGTTAGTGTCTAGTTTATATTATCCTCCTGTCCCACTCTCTGGGCAGTGAAGCTGGTGTGAGGTGGAAATGTTGAAATCTTTCACTCCCTCCTATTTCTGTTCCCACAGGTATGAGGCTCCAGCTTTCTGACTCACAACGGGAATAGGAGATTCGGAATAAACTCCCATCTGATCACTCCACACTCTCAGAATCCGTTCATCTCTCTCTGACTGGATTCACTCAGTGCACCTCCCTGTGACCTCCTTTAACATAGATTGTGCCTGTTTTTCCTGCTTGATGTTCAGTTGTCCGCCACGGTTATTCCTGTTTCTCAACACTTAAATCCTGGGTTTCTGTTAAGTAAAGGGCAGTGGTATCTCAGTCCAGGTTCCGCTGTGGTGCTTTGCTGTTCTGACAGCCAGGTATTCCCGTTAACATTGTCGGATCGCTCTATTCCAGCGCATGATTTGTGATTTTAAATGGGTATTAATGTCACACAATCCTGTCTCCACCGATAATCGGGAATTCCAATCGGATTCCCAGGATTACTCCGGAATTCCCATCAGATTCCCAGTGATGCTCGGGAATTCTGCTCAGATTCAGTGTGATATTCAGGATGACCTGCCAGGATCCCAGAGATATTCAGCAATTCCTGCCAGATTCCCGGTGATGCTTGTGAATTCCTATCAGATTCCCAGTGATTCTCGGGAACGCTGCTCAGAATCCCGGCAACATTCAGAAATTCCTGTCGGGTTCTCGGAGTTACTGGGGAATTCCCGTCCGATTCCCAGGGATACTTGGGAATTCCCAACAGATTCCCAGCGATATTCTGGATTTCCCATCAGATTCCCAGTGGTTCTCTGGAAATCTGGTCAGATTCCCAGAGATACTCGGGAATTCCTGCCACATTCCTGGTGATATTCGGGAATTCCTGTCACATTCCCAGTGATACTCGGGAATTCCCATCACATTACTGGGATACTTGGGAATTCCCAACAGATTCCCGCAGATATTCAGGAATTCCTGTCATATACCCAGAGATATTTGGGAATTCCTACCACATTCCTGGTGATACTCGGGAATTCCTGTCACATTCCCAGTGATACTTGGGAATTCCCATCAGAATCCCGGGATACTTGGGAATTCCCACAGATTCCCACAGATATTCCGGAATTTCCCTCCGATTCCCAGGGATATTATGGAATTCCTGCTTGATTCCCAGTGACATTCACAAATTCCCATCTGATACCCAGAAATGCTGGGCATTCCCGTCAGAATCCCGGCGTTACCTCAGAATTCCGGTCAGATTTCCAGTGATACATGCCAATTCCTGTCAGATTCCCAAAAGTCCTCTGATACTCGGGAATTACTGCCATATTCCCGGTGCAACTCGGGAATCCTGTTCGATTCCCAGTGATAATCTGGAATCCTGTCAGATTCCCAAACTTCCAATGCTGCTCGGGAGTGCCAAAGTGCCAAACTCCCATCAATACTTGGGAATTCCTGTCAGATTCCCACTGGTGCTCGAAACTATTGACAAAAGTACCGGATTCCCATTTAGTCTTGGGAATTACTGCCAGATATCCATTGGTTTTCAGGGATCAATGCCAGAGTCCCTGAGTCCCCACCCCCCCCACACTGGGGGTGGCTCCAACGCGCGCATGCGCAGTGGCGATGTACCAACCCGCGCATGCGCAGTGGCGATGTACCAACCCATACATGCGCGGTGGCTTTACGGAACGCGGGGCAGCCCCGACACAACATGACGCGGGGAATCTGGGGCCGGACGCGCAACAAAGTAGGCCCGGGGGGGAAGAGGCCGGCCCGCCGATCGGTGGGCCCCGATCGTGGGCCAGGCCCCATCGGTGGCCCCCCCCCAGGGACGGAGCCCCTTCGCCCCCCCCCCCCACAGGCCGCCCCCCCGACCCTTCGCGCTGAGTTCCCGGCAGCAGCGACCAGGTGTGGACGGCGCAGGCGGGACCCTGCTTTTATCCGCGCGGCCGCTCGGTCCATCCGGGCCGGAAAATCGGCGGCCCGACCTCGTACAGCGACCGGCGCCGCGCCAAACGCGCCAATTCTCAGAGAAACGCGCGCCGGCCTCGGGGCGGCGTGTTGCGGTCGCGCCGATTCTCCAGCCCGACGCGGGGCTGGGGGAATCCCGCCCTATATTTCCACGTTAGTTTATGCTGTTGCTATTTCTGAGAATGGAAAATCAGATCCAGTCATTCCTCATGGGAAAAGCGGGAAACATTCTGGGCAGGACTGTGCGTCCACAATCTCCCCAGGGCCGGGGTGTCCTGAGGAGTGTGCCGGAGGGGAAATCATGCTCGCGAACACATGGGTGTCATTGTTCCCCTTCCCTCATTTCCCTCGAGCGAAGTGGGCAGCTCAGCCATTGGAAATATATCGGCCGTTCCTTCCCTGTCGCTGGGTCAAAATCCCGGAACTCCCTCCCTAACAGCACTGCGGGAGTACCTACACTGCACGGACTGCAGCAGCTCAAGAAGGCGGCTCTCTCTCTTTCCCTCTCCCCCTCAAATGACCCATCCGCACCTTTGCGCCCTCACGGCGAATGAATAGAACACGTCATTGTGACGAAACTGTGTTCCTGTAGGCTTGAGAAATGTTGCTGAATTTATACATGCTACTGCATTGTTATTATTTGACAATCTTGGTCCAATAAATTATACGGAATGTAAGTAATAAACTATTTCCTATTTACAATGGTGGCTGTTTAATTTTCCATTTAACAATCTGGATGCCAGCCCAGCTCTAACCTGTTAGATTCGAGGAGGCATTGTCAACGTCAATCTACGTTAAGAGACCAGACACCACCCCAACAGTATTTCCATTTGTAATACCCGGAGCCACAGGAGCAATTGCATGGAAACACTTTAACTCCTACCAAGATGTGGTGTATATGGATTTCAATAAGGCATTTGATAAGGTTCCCCATGGTAGGCTCATTCATGCTCATTCATGGGATACAGGGAAATTTGGCTGTCTGGATACAGAATTGGCTGGCCGAAAGAAGACAGCGAGTGGTAGTGGATGGAAAGTATTCCGCCTGGAGGTCGGTGACCAGTGGTGTCCTGCAGGGATCTGTTCTGGGACCTCTGCTCTTTGTGGTTTTTAGAAATGACTTGGATGAGGAAGTGGAAGGGTGGGTTAGTAAGTTTGCCGATGACAGGAAGGTTGGGGGAATTGTAGATAGTGTTGAGGGATGTTGCAGGTTACAACAGGACATTGACAGGATGCAGAGCTGGGCTGAGAAGTGGCAGATGGAGTTCAACCTTGATAAATGTGAAGCGATTCATTTTGGATGGTCAAATGTGAATGCTGAATACAGGGTTAAAGGCAGGATTCTTTGAAGTGTGGAGGGACAGAGGGATCTTGGGGTCCACGTACATAGATCCCTCAAAGTTGCCACCCAGGTTGATAGGGTTGTTGAGAAGGCGTATGGTGTGTTGGCTTTCATTAACAGGGGGATTGAGTTTAAGAGCCGCGAGGTTTTGCTGCAGCTTTATAAAACCCTGGTTAGACCACACTTGGAATATTGTGTCCAGTTCTGGTCACCTCATTATAGGAAGGATGTGGATGCTTTGGAGAGGGTGCAGAGGAGATTTACCAGGATGCTGCCTGGACTGGAGGGCATGTCTTATGAAGAAAGGTTGAGGGAGCTAGGGCTTTTCTCACTGGAGCGAAGAAGGCAGCGAGGTGACTTGATAGAGGTGTACAAGGTGATGAGAGGCATGGATAGAGCGGATAGCCAGAGACTTTTCCCCAGGGCGGAAATGGCTGTCACGAGGGGACATAATTTGAAGGTGATTGGAGGAAGATATAGGGGAGCTGTCAGAGGTCGGTTCTTTACACAGAGAGTGGTGGGTGTGTGGAATGCACTGCCAGCAGAGGTGGTGGAGACTGAGTCATCAGGGACATTTAAGCGACTCTTAGACAGGCACATGGACAGCAGTAAATTGAAGGGGTGTAGGTTAGGTTGATCTTAGATTAGGATAAATGGTCGGCACAACATCCCGGGCCGAAGGGCCTGTACTGTTCTATGTTCTAAGACCGTAGAAACCATTTGAATTATTTTATGATACCCGTTTCTCTCTCTGAGGGCCTTTAATCTGTGGAATTCCCCCCTCCCCCACCAGAGGTCAGTGGGGGTTATGTGTCATGGGTCACAGAATATATTCAAGGCTGAGTTCGATCGATTTATGATCGAGGAGGGAGTCAAGCACAAGAGTGGAGTTAAGGTCACAATCAGATTGACCAGGGTATTACTGAATGGTATATTCCGATCTTGGAGCAGACCCCAATGTTTCCTCGCATACCGGACAGGGTCACGTAATATTAAAACAACTTTCATTACAAACACAGGATTAAGCCGCATGAACATCACAGAAATATAGCATATAATTACCAGTTAAACAGTGCTTCATGATAAAAGGAAACACAGTAACTGCTATCTTCATTATCTCCAATCAAGCAAAACCCACCTTCGGTCAAAATCCACTTTTAAATAAAGTTAGCAAGCGCAGGATTACTCGCCTTCTCTGGATAGAGGAGGCTTTTGAGAGGCTGCTTGAAGAAAGGGAGACTACCTGGGCGGGGTTCTCCGACCCCCTGCCGGGTCAGAGAATCATCGGGGGGCGGCGTGAATCCCGCCCTGCCGCACCGACGCCGGCTGCCGAATACTCCGGCGCCGTTTTTTTTGGCGGGGGCGGGGATCACGTCGCACCGGTCGGGGGCCGTTGGTAATGCCCTCCCCCCTGGCGATTCTCCTGTCCCCGATGGGCCGAGCAGCTACCCGTTTACGGCCAGACCCGCCGGCGTGGATTTGACCAGGTCATTACCGGCGGGAACTGGCTCTGAGGGCAGCCTGCAGAGGCCTCGGGGGGGTGGGGGCGCGGGGGATCCAGCCCCGGGGGGACCCCACGGGTGGCCTGGACGGCGATCGGGGCCCACTCCAGCACCGGCCTAGCCCCCGAGGGTGCAGAGGATTCCGCAACTTCTGGGCAGCCCATCGCCGGAGTGGTTCATGCCTTTCCTCGGTGCTGGTACGGCCCACCTGCTGGATAGCGGAGAATCCTGGCCCCTGTTAGATTTATGCTGAATCTCTAACAGCTTTCTGCAGAAATTGCTGTTCGCTCACAGCTTCCAGCAAACTAAACTAAAGCTACAGACCTGGCTCCTCCCATTAATTACATCATCTTTTAGGGTAGCACGGTCGCACAGTGGTTAGCACCGTTGCCTCACAGCTCCAGGGTCCCAGGTTCGATTCCCCGCTGGGTCACTGTCTGTGGGGAGTCTGCACGTTCTCGCCGTGTCCGCGTGGGTTTCCTCCGGGCGCTCCGGTTTCCTCCCACAAGTCCCGAAAGACGCGCTTGTTAGGTGAATTGGACATTCTGAATTCTCCCTCTGTGACCCGAACAGGCGCCGGAATGTGGCGACTAGGGGCTTTTCACAGTAACTTCATTGCAGTGTTAATGTAAGCCTATTTGTGACAATAATAAGAATTATATTAGTATGCGTGAGTGTGTGTATCAGTGTGAATGTGTGCGTGTCAGTGTGAGTGTGTGTGTCAGTGAGTGTGTGTGTCAGTGTTAGTGTGTGTGTCAGTATGAGTGTGTGTGTCAGTGAGTGTGTGTGTCAGTGTTAGTGTGTGTGTCAGTGGGATTGTGTGTGTCAGTGTGAGTGTGTGTGTCAGTGAGAGTGTGTGTGTCAGTGAGAATGTGTGTCAGTGTGAATGTGTGTGTCAGTGTGAATGCGTGTGTCAGTGAGAGTGAGTGTGTGTGTCAGTGAGAATGAGTGTGTGTGTGTCAGTGAGAGTGAGTGTGTGTGTCAGGGTGAGTGGGTGTGTCAGTGAGAGTGAGTGTGTGTGTTAGTGTAAGTGTGCGTGTCAGTGTGAGTGTATGTGTCAGTGTGAGTGTGTGTATCAGTGAGAGTGAGTGTGTGTCAGTGAGAGTGAGTGTGTGTGTGTCAGTGAAAGTGAGTGTGGGTGTCAGGGTGAGTGTGTGTGTCAGTGTGTGTCAGTGAGAGTGTGTGTGTCAGTGTGAGTGTGTGTGTCCGTGTGAGTGTGTGTGTCAGTGGGAATGAGTGTGTCAGTGTTAGTGTGTGTGTCAGTGGGAACGTGTGTGTTAGTGTTAGTGTGTGTGTCAGTGAGAGTGATTGTGTGTGTGTCAGTGAGAGTGAGTGTGTGTGTCAGGGTGAGTGTGTGTGTCAGTGTTAGTGAATGACTTTGTCCATGTGAGATTGTGAGTGAGTGTGTTCCAGCGTGAGTGAGTGTGTGTGTGTCAGTGTGAGGGAGTGTGCATTGGTGTGAGTGTGTCTGTGTGAGTGTGTGTGTCAGTGTGAGTGTGTCAGTGTGAATGAGTGAGTAAGTCAGTGTGATTGTGTGTGTCAGTGTGTGTCTGTGTCAGTGAGAGTGTGTTTGCGTTTCAGCGTGAGTGTGTTTGTGCAAGTGTGTGTGTGTCAGTGTGTGTGACAGTGTGTGTGTCAGTGTGAGTGAGTGTGTGTGTCTGTGTGAGTGAATGTATGTCAGTGTGAGTGAGTGTGTGTGTGTCAGTACAAGTGAGTGTGTCAATGCGAGTGAGTGTGTGTGTCTGTGTGAGTGTGTGCGTCAGTGTGAGTGAGTGTGTGCGTCAGTGTGAGTGAGTGTGTGTGTCTGTATGAGTGTGTGCGTCAGTGTGAGTGAGTGTGTGTGTCAGTGTGAGTGTGTGCGTCAGTGTGAGTGAGTGTGTGTGTCAGTGTGAGCGTGTGTGTGTCAGTACAAGTGAGTGTGTCAATGCGAGTGAGTGTGTGTGTCTGTGTGAGTGAATGTATGTCAGTGTGAGTGAGTGTGTGCGTCAGTGTGAGTGAGTGTGTGTGTCTGTGTGAGTGAATGTATGTCAGTGTGAGTGAGTGTGTGTGTCAGTGTGAGTGTGTGCATCAGTGTGAGTGAGTGTGTGTGTCAGTGTGAGTGTGTGCGTCAGTGTGAGTGAGTGTGTGTGTCAGTGTGAGCGTGTGTGTGTCAGTACAAGTGAGTGTGTCAATGCGAGTGAGTGTGTGTGTCAGTGCGAGTGTGTGTGTGTGTCAGTGCAAGTGAGTGTGTGTCAGTACAAATGAGTGTGTGTGTCAGTGTGAGCGCGTGTGTGTGTCAGTGCGAGTGCGTGTGTGTCAGTGTGAGTGAGTGTGTGTGTCAGTGTGAGTGTGTGCGTCAGTGTGAGTGAGTGTGTGTCAGTGTGAGTGTGTGCGTCAGTGTGAGTGAGTGCGTGTGTCAGTGTGAGTGAGTGTGTGTGTCTGTGTGAGTGAATGCATGTCAGTGTGAGTGAGTGTGTGTCAATGTGAGTGAGTTTGTGTGTCTGTGCGAGTGAGTGTGTGTGTCAGTGTGAGTGAGTGTGTGTGTCAGTGGAAGTGAGTGTGTGTCAGTACAAGTGAGTGTGTCAATGCGAGTGAGTGTGTGTGTCAGTGCGAGTGTGTGTGTGTCAGTGCAAGTGAGTGTGTGTCAGTACAAATGAGTGTGTGTGTCAGTGTGAGTGAGGGTGTGTGTCAGTGCGAGTGAGTGTGTGTGTCAGTGCGAGTGCGTGTGTGTCAGTGCGAGTGAGGGTGTGTCAGTGCAAATGAGTGTGTGTGTCAGTGCGAGTGAGTGTGTGTCAGTGCGAGAGTGTGTGTCAGTGCATATGAGTGTGTGTCAGTGTGAGTGAGTGTGTGTATTAGTGTGAGTGAATTAGTGAGTCAGTGTGAGTGAGTGTGTGTGTCAGTGCGAGTGAGTGTGTGTCAGTGCGAGTGAGTGTGTGTCAGTGTGAGTATGTGTACCGGTGTGAGTGAGTTAGTGAATCAGTGCGAGTGAGTGTGTGTGTCAGTGAGAGTGAGTGTGTGTCAGTGTGAGTGAGTGTGTGTCAGTGTGAGTGAGTGTGTGTCTGTGCGAGTGAGTGTGTGTGACTGTGCGAGTGAGTGTGTGTCAGTGCGAGTGAGTGTGTGTATCAGTGTGATTGAGTTAGTGAGTCAGTGTGAGTGAGTGTGTGTGTCAGTGCGAGTGAGTGTATGTCAGTGCAAGTGAGTGTGTGTGCCAGTGTGAGTGAGTTAGTGAGTCAGTGTGAGTGAGTGTGTGTGTCAGTGCGAGTGAGTGTGTGACAGTGCGAGTTAGTGTGTGTCAGTACGAGTGAGTGTGTGTCAGTGTGAGTGAGTGTGTGACAGTGCGAGTTAGTGTGTGCCAGTACGAGTGAGTGTGTATGTCAGTGAGAGTGAGTGTGTGTCAGTGTGAGTGAGTGTGTATGTCAGTGAGAGTGAGTGTGTGAGTCAGTGTGAGTGAGTGTGTGTCTGTGCGAGTGAGTGTGTGTGACTGTGTGAGTGAGTGTGTATGTCAGTGCGAGTGAGTGTGTGTGACTGTGCGAGTGAGTGTGTATGTGAGTGCGAGTGAGTGTGTGTCAGTGTGAGTGAATGTGTGTGACAGTGCGAGTTAGGGCGTGTCAGTGTGAGTGAGTGTGTGTCAGTGTGAGTGAATGTGTGTGACAGTGCGAGTGAGTGTGTGTCTGTGCGAGTGAGTGTGTGTCAGTGTGAGTGAATGTGTGTGACAGTGAGAGTTAGTGTGTGTCAGTACGAGTGAGTGTGTGTCAGTGTGAGTGAGTGTGTGTCTGTGCGAGTGTGTGTGTATGTCAGTGCGAGTGAGTGTGTGTCAGTGTGAGTGAATGTGTGTGACAGTGCGAGTGAGTGTGTGTCAGTGTGAGTGAGTGTGTGTCTGTGCGAGTGAGTGTGTATGTCAGTGCACGTGAGTGTGTGTCAGTGTGAGTGAGTGTGTGTCAGTGTGAGTGAATGTGTGTGACAGTGCGAGTGAGTGTGTGACAGTGCGAGTGAGTGTGTGTCAGTGTGAGTGTGTGTGACAGTGCGAGTGAGTGTGTGTCAGTGTGAGTGAATGTGTGTGACAGTGTGAGTGAGTGTGTGTCTGTGCAAGTGAGTGTGTGTCAGTGTGAGTGAGTGTGTGTCTGTGCGAGTGTGTGTGTATGTCAGTGCGAGTGAGTGTGTGTCAGTGTGAGTGAATGTGTGTGACAGTGCGAGTGAGTGTGTGTCTGTGCGAGTGAGTGTGTGTCAGTGTGAGTGAATGTGTGTGACAGTGCGAGTTAGTGTGTGTCAGTACGAGTGAGTGTGTGTCAGTGTGAGTGAGTGTGTGTCTGTGCGAGTGTGTGTGTATGTCAGTGCGAGTGAGTGTGTGTCAGTGTGAGTGAATGTGTGTGACAGTGCGAGTGAGTGTGTGTCAGTGTGAGTGAGTGTGTGTCTGTGCGAGTGAGTGTGTATGTCAGTGCACGTGAGTGTGTGTCAGTGTGAGTGAGTGTGTGTCAGTGTGAGTGAATGTGTGTGACAGTGCGAGTGAGTGTGTGACAGTGCGAGTGAGTGTGTGTCAGTGTGAGTGTGTGTGACAGTGCGAGTGAGTGTGTGACAGTGCGAGTTAGTGTGTGTCAGTGTGAGTGAGTGTGTGTCAGTGTGAGTGAATGTGTGTGACAGTGCGAGTGAGTGTGTGTCAGTGTGAGTGAGTGTGTGTGACAGTGCGAGTGAGTGTGTGTCAGTGTGAGTGAATGTGTGTGACAGTGTGAGTGAGTGTGTGTCTGTGCAAGTGAGTGTGTGTCAGTGTGAGTGAGTGTGTGTCTGTGCGAGTGTGTGTGTATGTCAGTGCGAGTGAGTGTGTGTCAGTGTGAGTGAATGTGTGTGACAGTGCGAGTGAGTGTGTGTCTGTGCGAGTGAGTGTGTGTCAGTGTGAGTGAATGTGTGTGACAGTGCGAGTTAGTGTGTGTCAGTACGAGTGAGTGTGTGTCAGTGTGAGTGAGTGTGTGTCTGTGCGAGTGTGTGTGTATGTCAGTGCGAGTGAGTGTGTGTCAGTGTGAGTGAATGTGTGTGACAGTGCGAGTGAGTGTGTGTCAGTGTGAGTGAGTGTGTGTCTGTGCGAGTGAGTGTGTATGTCAGTGCACGTGAGTGTGTGTCAGTGTGAGTGAGTGTGTGTCAGTGTGAGTGAATGTGTGTGACAGTGCGAGTGAGTGTGTGACAGTGCGAGTGAGTGTGTGTCAGTGTGAGTGTGTGTGACAGTGCGAGTGAGTGTGTGACAGTGCGAGTTAGTGTGTGTCAGTGTGAGTGAGTGTGTGTCAGTGTGAGTGAATGTGTGACAGTGCGAGTGAGTGTGTGTCTGTGCGAGTGAGTGTGTGTCAGTGTGAGTGAATGTGTGTGACAGTGCGAGTTAGTGTGTGTCAGTACGAGTGAGTGTGTGTCAGTGTGAGTGAGTGTGTGTCTGTGTGAGTGAGTGTGTGACAGTGCGAGTTAGTGTGTGACAGTGCGAGTTAGTGTGTGTCAGTGTGAGTGAGTGTGTGTCTGTGTGAGTGAGTGTGTGACAGTGCGAGTTAGTGTGTGACAGTGCGAGTTAGTGTGTGTCAGTGTGAGTGAGTGTGTGTGACAGTGCGAGTGAGTGTGTGACAGTGTGAGTGAGTGTGTGTCAGTGTGAGTGAGTGTGTGACAGTGCGAGTTAGTGTGTGTCAGTGTGAGTGAGTGTGTGTCAGTGTGAGTGAATGTGTGTGACAGTGCGAGTTAGTGTGTGTCAGTGTGAGTGAGTGTGTGTCAGTGTGAGTGAGTGTAACAGTGCGAGTTAGTGTGTGTCAGTGTGAGTGAGTGTGCGTCAGTGTGAGTGAGTGTGTGACAGTGCGAGTTAGTGTGTGTCAGTACGAGTGAGTGTGTGTCAGTGTGAGTGAGTGTGTGACAGTGCGAGTGAGTCACAGTCACTGCGTTGTAGCTGATACACTGAGCACTCCATGCTGCTGCCTGTGGTTGCCGTGACTGCGAGAACAGGATCTTCCTTGCCGACATGCAGGTACGTGCGAACATTCTAACACAGCCACGCACACACCCACTCGCCCCGAGTGCCTGTGTCAGCGACAGACAGTGAACCGCCGATTATATTCAGCACCTTGTGCCACTAACTATTCCTCGGAGAAATGGCCTGCCTCTTTATCCGAGTGACTCTCAATTCGTAATCCGCTCACGTCCCAGGCAGTCATTGTTACACAAATAGGTCAAACCCCAGCAGGCGCTGTACTCCGGTATTATTCACATTTTAAGAATCAGGAGAATGATTCTTCATCCTCCATCGTGTCTCCCTGTGCCTCTGTCCCACATTCTTTATTTCTGAGACTGTTTACTTGCCTCTCTCTCTTTCTCGCTCCCTCTCTCTCTTGCTCTTTCTTTCTCTCCGTCTGCCTTTGTTTTCCCCTGATTTCATTCATCGATATACCTCCCATTTTCCCTCAATCTTTAAGCTCAACAATTGTCCGCCTACTACCTGCACATGACAACTCTTAACACCAGGGAGGTAAGCTCCTTTTCATAGTCAGGACAGGGTATAGAGCTTGTGATATGGTACAAATAAAGTAATGGCATGATGGGAAAACTGGTCAATGGGAAGACTGGTCAAAATGTTTGATACAATACAAGAAAGGCCGAACTAACCATTTCAGCTCACCAGGCCCATGTAAAGAATGTTCACGGTTCCTAACCATTTCAGACTGTAAGACTGATAAGGCCAACTTTGCATAACTTGAAGTCTCAAAAGATCAGCGAAGGTTGAGCCATTCCAAAACACCGGACCTCGGCAACTCCTGGTAAAACTAACTCGTCATAACCCAGGGCAGTAGGAATAAAACAAGATAAGTTCAGGAAGAAATAATTCTACTCCGACCTTTCAATGTTCCCTCCAAGGACAAGACAATGGTATGAGTGATGCAACCAAAAAAGGTCTGTTTTACGACATTGCTTCCGTTACTATTTCCGATCAAATTCCTGACTAAGCTGTCGCCACGCAATCTTGATAATGATAATGTATAAATATTGAGCTGATTCTCTGTGAAAATGCGGACTTCAGAAGGAATCAGCAGGTTTCACTGACTGCTCTCTGACTTCAAGTTTCAGCCATTACTGCATGCAGTCATTTTGTAAATAAAGCCTTGTTATTTTGTCTTAACAAGAGTGTTGAATCTTTCTACTACCGAAGCGGGAAAATATTGACTTTAGCAAGCTCACCGAGAAAGAATAGGAATAGTCACGGGGGTTGTGAATCACAGCAGCCACCTGCATTTATATAGCACCTTTCATTTACCAACCCACCCCCCCAGCCCCCCCACAAGGCGATACTCAGGAAGGTGAGCCAAATCTTGCTGGAGGTTTCGAGGGGCATTTAGCTGGAGGACAGGGCTGTGGGGGGGGGGGTGCATTCCCGAGTGTGAGTAGGGGGGTGTCCCGGGAACTTGTATAGCGCCTCTCATGCCAGCTGGACTAAGGGCGCAAGCCTCTAGGTGTGACATCGACACCGAGCCTTTCTCTCCATCGCGGGTCCGCTCTCGTAACTATCCCACATGCCCAGTGTCCCAGCTCTCCCCTATTTATACCCGTTCGAGCGATACGATGGCCAAATTAGCAAAGGTAATCAAAGTGGCAACCCCATAAGGGGCAGCGTACACGAAGAAAAAAGTCGAAGGAACCTTGCACAAATTTTGACCGACATTTTGACGGTCTGATGAAGCACTCATGCCCCAACCCCCCCAGCCAACCCCGCCCCCCACCCCCCACCAGTCACTGAAGGCCTCGAGCATATCAGCTGACACGCGGCGCTCCTTTTCCTGAATACCTGTCGGCCAGCGTAATCCAAAATCAAATTCAAGAAATTTCCCGGCGTTCCTTCCTTATATGTACTCGTAGCACTTAATTGAACAATGCAGTTCACCGATGTGTTTTATCAACGTGATTAACACACCAGGGGCTGCATTCTCGGTTGGCTGATGCCGGAATCGGAAAACGAGATTAGGCGGAGGAAACGGTTTTGATGCCGGGATCATGGTGGGAGCCGGTTTCACGCCAAATCGCAATTCTCCGTGACCTTGACAGCGGCGTCAATGGGCCCCAGAACGCAAGTACAGTAAACGCCATTGGCATATCGTTAGAGGGCCTGACCCGGTATTCTCCGGGGACTCCGCGATTCGTCGTCTCCACTGGGGCGAATTACCGACGGCGAGATTCACTTGCGGTTTTAAAAATGTTGAAACCGGCGCCGTGGCTGCTGAGGGGGGAGAGAGGGGGGGGGTACAGAAAGTGTCCCACATCGCTATTGTGTGCTGACAATCGTGCTGCTGGCCCGGGGAGGCTTCTGCCAGGGCCGGGAGCAGGGGGTGGGGGTGTAGCGGGGTCGGCAAGGAGGTGGGCTTTGGAGACGGGCGCAGAACACCATTGCTGCAGCCGGCAAGGCAGCCATGCAGCTGCGCACGTCGCTGACGGTCCAATGTGAACGTAGGGCCCCGGGTCGTATGGATGTCCCCCCCCCCCCACCATGGCACCCCCCTAGGTGTCCTCTGACCCCAGCCGACCCATCAGATATATGGGCAGCTCCAGCACAACCTGTGCCACCTTGTTGTCTGGGATGAGTGTGCGTGGGGAGTGTAATGTGTATGTGCGGCTGCAGGTTGTCAGCCTCCCGAGTGTCAATCACGGTCCCGGCGAATCCCGCACCGTTTCCCATTGGAATCGAGTGTGTTCCACGTGGCGCCGGTGCTAGCCCCTTAACGGTCGCAGAATCGGTCCAGGTGCGGCGCCAGTTTTGTTGTCGGGGAAGTCCACGAATCCTGCCCGCACGTCAACACTTATAGTCTCAGAAATGGAGAATCCCACCGCAGTTATCCCAAAGAACCCTACGGCCAGTGATCTAACACCAGATTAATCACGCGCAGTGCAATGGGACTATGTCCCCATTCGTGTAGATTGCGCTCAGAATATCTGAACTTCCAACGTTTATCACACCTCCCTCTTTGGAACTCTAGTGGGAAGAAGCCCAGTCAGCCTAACCTTTCCTCATCAAACAACCCGCTCATGACTCTTTTGTGTTCCCAGGACAAGAGCAAATCTGAAGATGGCCAAATTGGAAACTCCGTTGCGATGAAAGAAGCCAGGCTGAAGAAGGAGGCTGGGATTTACCAAAGGCCTCAGCTCTCTCGCCAGGCCCTGATGAAATGCTGCGTGTTCAAGTGGATCATGGGTCAGGGGGTCCGTCAAGGATCGGGTAAGACTCCACCGGGGCCCTCACACAGTATGGAGCGCAGTCCACACGTTGAGAGATGCCGGGCGCACAAGGTCACCCTCGCGAAGGAACTTAGGCCAGGTTTTCCTCATCCCGCAACCTCACCCTTCCCACCCAAAGTCAACCAGCCCGCCAAATGCTCCCTCCCGCCCGTGGCGATTCCCATCGCTGTCGGGCCTGGAAAGTTCGGATTTTCGGGACCCCCCTTAGAGCGGGGAGGGTGGAGGACGTGTTGGCAGTCAGGAACGGTTTCGACCGAGTGAGGAAGCAGAGGTTGCTTTGAAATTGAAGCACGTCCGATTCCGGCTGCGGAGCTGACCTCCAGCCGGCGATGGTGGTCATCCGAGGTATCCGGGGGCGTCCCGGCGCTCCCCAAGCAGGCTGCCTTTGAGGTTCCCACTTGAAAGGGCACAGGTTCAGATGAAAGAGCAGCGATACTGTGAGGGTGACCTTCACTGGTAGAGAAGAGGTGGGCGGGCCAGGTTAAAGCTGGGGGAACGGGGGGGGGGGGGGTTAGATTTAACCACATCATTCCCAGACCAGGCGTCCTACGGCAGTGACGATCGGGGAATGGGTTATCCCGAGTACTGGGGGGGGGGGGGGGGGGGGGGGGGGGGGGCGGGTGCCCTCCCAGCATGATGCATCCTGCAGTGGAGTCTGTCGCGGGTTGGCACAGCCTGGCATGGCGCCATGCGAAAGGCTGTGGGGGTTAAACGAGAGGGCGTGCGGTGGGACGGGACATTAAATGGGACTGTCCCACCCACCCCCCACCCAATTGGGTGCCCTCTCCAAATCCAACTCACCGGCACCCCCCCCCCCCCCCCCCCGTTCCATTGGCTGCCTGCCGCTTGATTCGCCGCGTTCGGTTAGCGGGGGCGAGGGAACCATCGATTCTTACCGACGCCCCGCCACTCACCGGCCCGAGGTGGCGATATCCCTTGCCCTAGCCCGTTGCTGTTTCACCTAAGGTGCCGTCCCTATGGACCTTGTTCTGCGCCAGTTTGCAATCGAGGGCAGCGAGAAGGTCGTGTCAGCAAAGACCAGGGGATCAAAGTGCTGAATGATTTATCAGTGAGTGACGGAGTTGTGTGTGTGTGTGTGTGTGTGTTTGGCGAGGGGGAGGGCGTTGCTGGGCGTCGATACAGATAAAGGCCAGCTTCGCCCGCATCACTCTGCCAGTGTGGCTGGAGTGCAGGCTCGCTGCTGATGGGGGCATTGGTGGCCGTATTGGGCGTGGAGACGCGTCGCTGCCTGGGCTGGAGGGGGAGCCAGTGCCCGTCGAGCACCGCCCCACCGCACGTGAGCAGCCCCAGGCACCATCAATCAGGTACTAGCGCTCAGAGCAGGCCCCCCCCCCCCCCCCCCCCCCTCCCAGGCCGGGCGGCGGAATAACGGCTGGCGGCGGGAGAGAGGGCCTGGCGGCCATTTTGAAAACCCGGTCACTCTTCGAGTCTCGAGGGCGCGGAAATGCCGACAACGTGAGGTACCTGAGGTGCTGGGTGAGGAAGGGGGGATATGTGGAGGGGGGTGGGGCAAATACGGTGGGGGGTGGGGGGGGTATGTGGCGGGGGGAGGGGGGGGAAGAGATGGTTAGATTCAGGCTGTGGGTTACCCCGTTGGCGGGGAATCCCGCTGCTGGCGGGGGGGGTTCCTTGCCGGAAAGCGGGGCTGGCGGGATAGAACATAGAACATAGAAAAATACAGCACAGAACAGGCCCTTCGGCCCACGATGTTGTGCCGAACCTTTGTCCTAGATTAATTATGGATTATCATAGAATGTACAGTGCAGAAGGAGGCCATTCGGCCCATCGAGTCTGCACCGGCCCCTGGAAAGAGCACCCCACCCAAGGTCAACACCTCCACCCAACACTAAGGGCAATTTATCATGGCCAATCCACCTAACCTGCACATCTTTGGACTGTGGGAGGAAACCGGAGCACCCGGAGGAAACCCACGCACACACGGGGAGGACGTGCGGACTCCGCGCAGACAGTGACCCAGCGGGGAATCGAACCTGGAACCCTGAGCTGTGAAGCAATTGTGCTATCCACAATGCTACCGTGCTGCCCCTAGGGGAATCCCGCCCATCGTATCCTCATCGGAATACTGGAAAAGAAAGTCGGATGGACCTATAATTTCCCCTCCTCAAACGTCCCCCCCACCCTCTGCCCCCCCTCCCCCACCCTGCTTCCCCCCCTCCCTCTCCTCACTTCCTGCACAGTTGAATTGTGGGAATTGTCACAAGTGGTCAAATCGTGGACGAGGGTTGTGGGGGGGGTGGGGGGCGCAATGACCACCAGGAGCTACTGGTTCACAACGATGAACTCAAGAGTAAGGCGGATAGTTCGTAACGCCTCCTTGAGCGTTGACACAAAGTTGGGTGGGAAGGTGTGAGAGCTCAGGTGGGCACAAAAGTGCCTCAGGAGGAGGGGGGCGGGTATGGTGAGGCTGAGGGCTGCTGGGAAGGGTCGATGTTCAAAGGGATTTGGATGGTTTGCGAGTCAATTGAAGAGGCCAGCTTCGAGGTACAGGAAGCAATGAAAAAGATCTTTATTCCACGAGGATTGGAGTACGGGAAAGGTGTCGTGTTGATCCCACACCTGGAATACTGTCCGACGATCTGGCCTCCTTACCTGAGGAAAGATACCCTTGCCACCCTTGCCACAGAGGTGCGGCGGAAGGGGGGGCAAAGTTCGGCAGGCCGATTCGTGGGAGGGAGGGACTGTCCAATCAGGAGAGACTGGACCTTTATCCTCCGAACACTAGGCCACAAAATCGTGTCCCAAAAGGGTAATTGGGATTACTGGGTTAAGGGGAAGGGGTGGAGGAGGTGTGGCCTTGGGTAGGGTGCTCTTTCCAAGGGCCGGTGCAGACGCAATGGGCCAAATGGCCTCCTTCTGCACTGTACCATCATCATAGAATCATAGAATTTACAGTGTAGAAGGAGGCCATTCGGCCCATCGAATCTACACCGGCCCTTGGAAAGAGCACCCTACCTAACACCACCCTCCACCCCATCCCCATAACCCAGTAACCCCACCCAACACATAAGGGCAATTTTGGACATTAAGGGCAATTGATCACGGCCAATCCACCTAACCTGCACATCTTTGGACTGTGGGAGGAAACCGGAGCACCCGGAGGAAACCCACGCAGACACGGTGAGAACGTGCAGACTCCGCACAGACAGTGACCCAATGGGGAATCGAACCTGGGGCCCTGGAGCTGTGAAGCCACAGTACTATCCACTGTGCTATCGTGCTGCCCTAAATTCTATGAAATCTATTTAAATCCCATTTCCCAGCACTTGGTCCGTAGCCTTGTCTGCTACGGTGTTTAAAGTGCTCATCTAAACACGTTTTAATAGTTGTGAGAGTTGCTGCCTCTACCGCCCTTTCAGGCAGCGAGTTCCAGATTCCCAGCAGCCTCTGGGTGAAAACGTTTCTCCTCAAATCCCCCCGAAACCTCCTGCCCCTTACCTTAAATCTGTGCCCCCTGGTTATTGACCCTCCGCTAAGGGGAAACGTTCCTCCCTATCCACCCTATCTGTGCCCCTCATAATATTGTCCACCTCGATCAGGTCCCCCCTCAGCCTTCTCTGCTCCAAGGAAAACAACCCCAGCCTAACCAGCCTCTCTCCATAGCTGAAACGCTCCAGCCCAGGCAACATCCTGGTGAATACCCTCTGCACCCTCTCTAGTGCAACCACATCCTTCCTATAGAGTGGCGACGAGAACTGCACACAGTACTCTAGCTGTGACCTAACCAGCGTTTTATACAGCTCCATCATAACCTCCCCGCTCTTATAGTCTATACCTCGTCTAATAAAGGCAAGTATCCCATCTGCCTTCTTAACCACCTTATCTACCTGTCCTGCTGCCTTCAGGGATCTATGGGCATGTACCCCAAGGTCCCTCTGGTCCTCTGTATGTCCCACCGTCCATTGTGTATTCCCTTGTCTTGTTAAATGCATCACCTCACACTTTTCAGGGTTAAATTCCATGTGCCACCAATCGGCCCATCTGACCAGCCCGTCTATATCGTCCTGTAATCTAAGGCTTTCCTCCTCGCTATTTACCACACCACCAATTTTTGTCATCATACCCCCTCCACCTACATTCCCGTCTAGATCATCACTGTTCACTGAATCAGCAAGGGAGGCAGCACCGATCCCTGCGGAACATCACTGGGCATCAGTCTCCCATGCGGGGCCTTATCAAAAGATTGACTGAAGCCCAAATAGACTACATCAACTGCAGTGCCCTCATCTACACACCTCCTCGAAAAATCCAATCAAGTTCCTCATTCCCAGAGCTGGACACGATACACTTATGATATCTGACGGAGCTTCATCACAACTTTCTCGTATCTCCCCCTCTCTTTATGAAGTCCAGGGTCCCAGGGACAGTTCGCTCCCAGGGACCCAGGGTTCGATTCTGGCCTTGGGTCACTGTGTGGAGTTTGCACGTTCTCCCCGTGTGTGTGTGGGCTTCCTCCGGGTGCTCCGGTTTCCTCCCACAGTCCAAAGATGTGCAGGTTAGGTGGATTGGCCATGATCAATTACCCTGAGGTTAGGTGGCGTTGCTGGGTTACAGGGATAGGGTGGAGGTGTGGACTTGGGTAGGGTGCTCTTTCAGGGGCCGGTGTAGACTCGATAGGCCGAATGGCCTCCTTCTGCACTGTAAATTCTATGATTCTATGAAAATGCAGAATGAAGGGAGCGAGGAAGTGCTGAGGAAATCAGAAGCACAAAGGGACTTGGGAGTCCTTGTTCATGATTCTCTTAAGGTTAACGCGCAGGTTCAGTCGGCAGTTAGGAAGGCAAATGTTAGCATTCATCTCAAGAGGGCTAGAATACAAGAGCAGGGATGTACTTCTGAGGCTGCATAAGGCTCTGGTCAGATCCCATTTGGAGTACTGTGAGTAGTTTTGGGCCCCCTACCTAAGGAAGGATGTGCTGGCCTTGGAAAGGGTCCAGAGGAGGTTCACAAGAATGATCCCTGGAATGAAGAGCTTGTCATATGAGGAACGTTTGAGGTGTCTGGGTCTGTACTCGTTGGAGTTGAAAAGGATGAGAGGGGATCTTATTGAAACCTACAGTTTCAGCGAGGCCTGGATAGAGTGGACGTGGAGAGGATGTTTCCACTTGTAGGAGAAACTAGAACCAGAGGACACAGCCTCAGACTGAAGGGACGATCCTTTAAAACAGAGATGAGGAGGAATTTCTTCAGCCAGAGGGTGGTGAATCTGTGGAACTCTTTGCCGCAGAAGGCTGTGGAGGCCAAATCACTGAGTATCTTTAAGACAGAGATAGATAGGTTCTTGATTAATAAGGGGATCAGGGGTTATGGGGAGAAGGCAGGAGAATGGGGATGAGAAAATATCAGCCATGATCGAATGGGGGAGCAGACTCGATGGGCCGAGTGGCCTAATTCTGCTCCTATGTCGAATGGTCTTGTGGTCTTATGGATGAAGGAACGGCCGATATATTTCCAAGTCGGGGTGGTGGGTGACTGGGAGGGGAACCTCCAGGTGGTGGGGTTCCCAGGTATCTGCTGCCCTTGTCCTTCTAGATGGTAGAGGTTGTGGGTTTGGAATGTTGCTGAAGGAGCCTTGGCGAGTTGCTGTAGTGCATCTTGTAGACGGTACACACGGCTGCTACTGTGTGTCGGTGGTGGAGGGAGTGAATGTTTGTGGATGGGGTGCCGATCGAGCGGGGCTGCTTTGTCCTGGATGGTGTCGAGCTTCTTGAGTGTTGTTGGGAGCTGCACTCATCCAGGCAAGTGGAGAGTGTTCCCTCACACTCCATGTTTGAATGTGTCACTGATCAAATGCAGACTCAGTGACTATTTCTATATCCCACATTGTTTAAGTTGCCAGAAAACATGGGCAGACCCCAGGAGACCTCATTTGGAAATGATTCTCACATCGTAAGGGAAAATGATACCCTACTAATTGACTTGGGCCTGCGGTGTTTAAACCTAATTATCTCCGATTACAATGCGCAGATATCTTTGTGGACCTTTACCTTGTTTTAACAAGGCGCGTCAGAGGTCATAGTGCATCGGGAAATAAGACCATACGTCATCGGAGCAGAATTAGGCCACTCGGCCCATCGAGTCTGCTCCGCCATTCAATCATGGCTGATATTTTCTCATTCCCATTCTCCTGCCTTCTCCCCATAACCCCGGGCCCCCTTGCAACAAAGGCTTCCAATACTTTAAAAGCAGAAATGAGACAGGTACAGAAGACAATTGGTAGTTTGGCCTTCATAGCGAGAGGATTTGAGTATGGGAATAGGGATGTTTTACTGCAATTGTATCAGGCATTGGTGAGGCCACACCTGGAGGAGTGTGTGCAGTTTTGGGGTCCTTATCTGAGGAAGGATGTTGCTATGGAGGGAGTCCCGCGAAGGTTAACCAGGCTGATTCCAGGGGTGGCGGGACTGTCATATGAGGAGAGACTAAGTCGGTTAGGATTATATTCATTGGAGTTTAGAAGAGTGAGAGGGGATCTCATAGAAACTTATAAAATTCTGACAGGATTGGACAAGGTAGATTCAGAAAGAATGTTCCCGATGGTGGGGGAGTCCAGAACTAGGGGTCAGAGTTTGAGGATAAGGGGTCAACAGACCATTGTTTCCGCGCTGCCTCTCTAGAAGAAGAGCTCGCCTCATCTCGTTACTGGGTCTTCCCCCCCTCCCACAGCCCTGCGAATGGTCCCCTTCCGAATGATCTATAAACAGTGATGATTGACCCTGCCGCAAAAGCACCCTCGGACAGCGCATTCCCCATCCTAACCGCTCACCGAACGGAAAAGATTTTCCTCACATCGCCCCCCCCCCTCCCTTTTTGGACGCCTCGATCCAATCTCCTCTCAACCCTCCTCTCCTCCTCCGAGGACAATATCCCAGCTTCTCCATTCCATCCCGGTAACTGAAGTCCCCCATCCGGAGATCGATCCCCGTGAATGGATGATCCCAGGAATGGTAGGCCTAGCATACGATGAACGTCTGAGTATCCTGGGATTATATTCATTGGAGTTTAGGAGGATCTAATAGAAACGTACAAGATAATGAATGGCTTAGATAGGGTGGATGTAGGGAAGTTGTTTCCAATAGCAGGGGAGACTAGGACCCGGGGGCACAGCCTTAGAATAAAAGGGAGTCACTTTAGAACAGAGATGAGCAGAAATTTCTTCAGCCAGAGAGTGGTGGGTCTGTGGAATTCATTGCCACAGAGGGCGGTGGAGGCCGGGACGTTGAGTGTCTTTAAGACAGAAGTTGATAAATTCTTGATTTCTCGAGGAATTAAGGGCTATGGAGAGGGAGCGGGTAAATGGAGTTGAAATTAGCCATGATTGAATTGGTCTTATGAATTCTTTCCTCGCTGTCTCCGACCCTTTCTGGTGTGCAAGGCCTCGATCGAGGGCGAGCCCGTGCTTTTGTGGACGTTGAACGTAACTTTCCTTCTGCAAACCGTCGAAGGAAAGGAGGGTTTGCGTCTGTGTGCAACGTCGCACGTTTCGGAGACATAACCAGGTTCAAATTGGCGCTGAGGCCGGGGCCGTTGCCATGTGGGGGATTCACCACCAGAGGGAGACAATTGTAAGAGGGCGAACAGGCTGTTATATTGTTTAATGATCCGCCTGTCCGGTCAGGAGAAAGACTTGTGTTTCCACTCCAGCACGACCCAACGGGGCTTTGCGAAGTGATGGCCCGGGAAACAGAGCCAATTGGGAGCAGCAAGATCCCACCCAACAGCACCGTTTTCGAAGCAGTTGGTCGGGGGTGGGGGGGGTGGGGGGGGGGAAACACTCTTTGCTATGGAGGGGGGTCAGGAACAGAGTAGCCTGTCCGATCCCGGTGTTCCACTGGGAGGGCATAGCTGATCCAGCTGGTCCTCAAACAGGAGGCACTTCATCGGCACGCCCGCAGGGGGCAGCAGAGATATACAATTATTACATTTTGTAAATTTAGAGTACCCAATTCTTTTTTTTTCCCAATTAAGGGGCAATTTAGCGCGGCCAATCCACCTACCCTGCACATCTTTTTGGGTTGTGGGGGTGAGACCCACGCAGACACGGGGGAGAATGCGCAAACTCCACACGGACAGTGACCCGGGGCCGGGATCGAACCTGGGACCTCGGCGCCGTGAGGCAGCAGTGTTAACCACTGCGCCACCCAGGCAATTATACCACGGTTAAAAATAGCTCCGATTGCACTGGAGAGGATGCAGAGGAGATTCACCAGAACGTTGCCTGGGCTGGAGCGTTTCAGCTATGGAGAGAGGCTGGTTAGGCTGGGGTTGTTTTCCTTGGAGCAGAGAAGGCTGAGGGGGGACCTGATCGAGGTGGACAACATTATGAGGGACACAGATAGGGTGGGTAGGCTCTTCACTCTCGTGTTCAGTATTATTTCACAATTGCATGTGCCTCCGCCTGCCCCTATATCTCAAGCTGCGATGGGGATAATGGCAGCGCTGGGCAATCTGCCCAACATCTCTTTCCCCCCTACCTCCACCCCCTCCGTGCCAATCAATGAAGGTGGCAGAGTCCCACGCCAGGCAGGGGCCTCCGGGGCGGTAGGAAAAGGCACCCAGCCGCAACAAAATGGCCGCCGGTCGTTCCATGCCGGGAGTGCTGCGGACGACTGGCGGGGTGGAACGGTGGAGGATGCTTCTTCAACCCCCCCCCCCCCCCCCCCCCCCCCGCCCCCCTCCACCCAGCCCACCGCCCCTCGCGGGGCACGGCTTTGCTCTTCAAGGGGTGACTCTGTGGCTGGCTCGATACTTGGAGGATCTGTGACTTTTACACACGGAGGCCTGGATGAATTAATCGGGGGGGGATATGGAGGCCTAAGTGCCCATGGGAAGCTGGGCTGGAATGACCCACTGGCAGGAGGGATTGTAAGATCGCACCCAAGGATATGCACCTAGATGTGCCCTAATCAAGGGCTCTGGGCAAGAGTGTGATGCAGAATGGATGTGCTCGATAACTCCATAAGAAATAGGAAGCAAAGGAGGCCATTCAGCCCCTCGAGCCTGCTTCACCATTTAATAAGATCCTGGCTGCTCTAACAATCACTAATCCACGTTCCTGCCTTCTCTCCGTAACCCTAACTCCCCTCCTGATTAAAAACCTATCGATCTCGGCCTTGAACATGTTCGAGGACTCGGCCCCCACAGCTTCCTGAGGTAAAGAATTCCAAAGACTCTGTGGGAGAAGGAATTCTCCCTGAAATCCGTCTTAAATGAGCTCCCCCTTTATTCTGCGACTCCGCCCCTCTGGTCCTACACTTCCCCCATGAGTGGAAACATCCTCCCAACATTGACCCCGACTGACCCCCTCAGAATCTGGGGAGGGATTCTCTCAGCCCGGGGCCGGGCTGGAGAATCACCGTGTCCGGCGCGAATCGCGCTACGCCGCCGCGACGCCGGGATGTGATTCTCCACAGAGAATAAAATAGTGTTGGATCTTCTCCTGTGTTAGACGTCTGTTTCTAACTTCCCTGCATTGAATGCAGTCCACGTCGAAACAACCTGCCTAACACATCATGGTACCAGAGTGATATTGATCTTGACGGACCGACCTCGAGTGAATCAGCATCGACCAGCAAGCAGCAATCCAGCGAAATGGCAAACATCCAGCCTCCTCCGCATCTCAGGCGTGGTCGGCACGGCGCTGGAGCGCCCCCCCCCCCCCCCCAGCGATTCTCGGCCCGGGACGGGCCGAGCGGCCGTAACAAAAAACCCGAGTCCCACCGCCGCCGTTCTAATCTGCTCGTAGCCGGCGGGACCGCGGTCTGTGGCGGGGGGTTCGACCCCGGGGGGGGGGGGCTTCTGTTGTGGCTTGGTCCGTGATCGAGGCCCACCGATCGGTGGGCCGGCCTCTCAGGCTGGGGGCCTCCTTTCTTCCACGCCGGCCCCTTTAGCCCTACGCCATGTTGCGTCGGGGCCGGCGCGGGGAAGGGAGCCACAGCGCACGCGCGCGTTGGTGCCGGTGCCACTGCGCACGCGCGGGGCACCGTGGCACCCAGTTGATGCTGGGATCGGCAGCTGGAGTGGCGTGGGTCACTCCAGTGCCGTGCTGGCCCCTTTGCTGATCCTGAGGCCATGTTGTTTAGCCTCAGGATCACAGAATCCCACCCCTTATGTGTTCCAATCCTATCGCCTCCCATTCTTCTGAACTCCAAGGAATACAGTCCCAATCTGATTAATTTCCTCAAACGGCAGTCCCTCCATCTCCGGGATCATCCCAGTAAACCTCCTCTGTCCTGCCTCCAGTGATAATATATCTTTCCTTAAATAAATGGACCAGAACTGTACAGAGTATTCTAAATGTGGCCTCACTAGTACCTCAGCTGCAGAAACACCTCTTTACTTTTAGACTTCAGCCCACTTGATATAAAAGGCAGGATTCCATTTGCCTCCCTATTCCCTTCTGTACCTGTCCGCTAGCTTTCTGGGTTCCATGAACAGTGACCACCCCCCCCCCCCCGCCCCACCAAGTCTCTTTGTGGTACAACTTTCTGCAATCTCTCTCCATTTAGGTAAAAATCCGCCTTCTCATTGCTCCCTTCCAAAATGAACAATCGCACATGTTCCCACAGTGAATCCCATTTGCCAACTTTCTGCCCAACCACTTAACCTGCCACTATCTCCGTGTAAACTATTCATATCCTCCTCACAACCTGCCTCCCTCCCCCAGCTTTGTATCACCGCAGATCACCGTACACTCTGATCCTTCCTCCGAATCATTAATATGTATTGTGGAGAGCTGCGATCCCAGCACTGATCCCTGCGGCATCCATCATCGAATTCATACAGTGCAGAAGGAGGCCATTCGGCCCGTCGAGTCTGCACCGACCCTCCACTGGATCCTGCGCTCCAACCTGAGGAAGACACCGCATCGCCACTCGCTGCTCCCTGTTCGTTCAACTCCTTGTTGGGCAGCACTGTAGCGCGGCGGTTGGCACAGTTGCTTCACAGCTCGAGGGTCCCAGGTTCGATTCCCCGCTGGGTCACTGTCTGCGCGGAGTCTGCATGTTCTCCCCGTGTCTGCGTGGGTTTCCTCCGGGTGCTCCGGTTTCCTCCCACAGTCCAAAGACGGGCAGGTTAGGTAGATTGGCCGTGATAAATTGCCGTTACTGAGGTTAGGTGGGGTTAATGGGTTACAAGGATAGGGTGGAGGGTCGGTGCAGACTTGACGGGCTGACGGGCCTCCTTCTGCACTGTAAATTCTGTAAATTCTATGATTCTTTTACGCCTGACGTTATTCCCATCAAATTATTTTATCCCTCCCTGCCAACTAATCGTCACCTTGCTCCAAACCACGGGACCAAAAGGGATCTAGGGAAGAACTAATGGCTCCCAATAAGTGAAGCCTGAGGCCTAGCCAGAAAGAAGACCAATTGTAGGTGGTTAAGTCATTGCCCATCTCTATTGTCGGGCCTAAACCTGACATTAAACCAAAGTCCACCCGCCCCTCGAACCCCCCCCCCCCCCCCCCACGTAACGAAAGCATGATTCGTGACTAAAGTATTCGAGGCTCAGTCGAGATACAAATAGCATTATTGATCCCTTGAATGCCGCATACTGCTTCGTCATAAGCAATTGCAGCTCACTTTTCAATAATTAACTGCGGCCCAGTCTCTTAAACAAAACAGCTTGAAATGAAATTTCCAGCCACTCGTACACTTTCCCTCACTGATAACATCGGGGCGATTAAATTAAACCCCTCCAAGGTAGTATGGCCACAATAGGTCCTCGAGTTACACAATGGGTCCTCATTAACGTGGGCCGAGGAAGCACTTTCTTGACTAGAGATCACGCCTCAGATCTCAGACGGGACTGAAATGTTTTTTTTTAACTGTGCTGGATAGTACAGAATCATAGAATCATAGAACCATAGAATTTACAGGGCAGAAGGAGGCCATTCGGCCTATCAAGTCTGCACCGGCCCTTGGAAAGAGCACCCTACCTATGCCCACACCTCCACCCTATCCTCGTAACCCCACCTAACCTTTGGACACTAGGGGGCAATTTAGCACAGCCAATCCACCTAACCTGCACGTCTTTGGACTGTGGGAGGAAACCGGAGCACCCGGAGGAAACCCACACACACACGGGGAGAACGTGCAGACTCCGCACAGACAGTGACCCAGCGGGGAATCGAACCTGGGACCCTGGAGCTGTGAAGCAACAGTGCTAACCACTGTGCTACTGTGCTGCCCAAACTCTGCAAAACAGGGGCCTTAGAGTTTTGGATTCAATAGTTTCAAATCCGTATCACACAACTTTTTGAATAACACATTATTCAGACGCAATTCAGCCAACATCCTGGGGGTTACCATTGACCAGAAACTGAACTGGACCCAGCCACATAAATACTGTGGCTACCAGAGCAGGTCAGAGGCTGGGAATCCTGCGGAGAGTAACTCACCTCCTGACTCCCCAAAACCTGTCCACCATCTACAAGGCACAAGTCAGGAGTGTGATGGAATACTCCCCACTTGCCTGGATGAGTGCAGCTCCCAACAACACTCAAGAAGCTCGACACCATCCAGGACAAAGCAGCCCCGCTTGATCGGCACCCCATCCACAAACATTCACTCCCTCTCCCACCAACGCACAGTAGCAGCCGTGTGTACCATCTACAAGATGCACTGCAGCAACTCACCCAGCCTCCTCCCTCAGCACCTTCCAAACCCACGACCTCTACCATCTAGAAGGATAAGGGCAGCAGATACCTGGGAACCCCACCACCTGGAGGTTCCCCTCCAAGTCGCTCACCATCCCGACTTGGAAATATATCGGCCGTTCCTTCACTGTCGCTGAGTCAAAATCCTGGGATTCCCTCCCTAACAGCACTGTGGGTGTACCTACGCCTCACGGACTGCAGCGGCTCCCTGGAACCAATCTGGTGAATCTCTCTCCGAAGCCTCTCGAGGACCCTCTCACATCCCTCCTAAAGTGTGGCGACGAGAACTGGACACAATGCTGTAGTTGGGGCCCAACTAGAGCTTTGCGAAGGTTCGGCCTAACTCCCAGGCTTTTGTGCTCAACGCCTCTACTTATGAACCACAAGGTCCCATATTCTTTGCTCATTACTCTCTCAATATGTCCGATTACCTTCAAAGGTGAATCGATGTACAAAAGGCAGCGATCCTAGCATTGACCCTCGGACAACATTCCTCCCCAACACCCTCCAGTCTGAGAGATTAGCATTGACCTTGGAGACCTCTGCTCCTTAAGCTCATTTTCTTGGAAATTAATAACCAGCCCGTCCATCGGATCTTAAGAACAGAATATCCAGGAACAGGAGTAGACCATTCTGCCCCTCAAGCCTCATTCTAAACTCCAGCGAGGATAGGCCTCAACTACTCAATCTCTCTTCAGAAGACAAGTCCTTCATCCCTGGAATCAATCTGGTGAACCTTCCCTGAACCACCTCAAATTAATTTACACCCTTCCTCAAATAAGGGGGACCGAAACTGTGTGAAGTACTTCAGATGCAGAAACGCCAAAGCATTGTAGCAACGCCTCCCGACTTTCATACTCTGTTCCTTTAGCGATGAATGCCAAAACTGCACTTGCCGTCCTTATTAGCTGCTGCGCCAGCTTACTGACTTCCTGTGCTTCATTCACTAAGGCACCCATCTCCCTCTGCACCGAAGCATTTTGAAATTTCTCTTCATTTATGTAAGTTGCCTTTGTATTCCTCCGCCCAAAATGGATGACTTCGCACTCTTCCATCTGGCTCTCTGTCAAACCCCTTCAGAGAACAGGGGCCTGCCTTTGACATCTTCATTGAGCGCTTTAGGACATGGACAGGCCTAAGGACAGGCAGGCTAATGGCCACTTAATTTGGGGGGAGCCACTCCATCCTCCTTTGCCCACTGTCAAAACCCGCCCACTGGCAAAAGGGGCAGGGCTACCAACTTCACCCCCTCCCAACACAATAAACTTGACAGAAATAGTACTGCATCAATGATTTCTTTTATTTATTTATAGGGTGTTGCCGTCCCCAGCTAGCCAAGCATTTATTGCCCATTCCTAATTGCCCTGCCCTGATGCTACCCAGCATCCCTATCATCACAGTGCAGCCCCCTAGCTCAGGGAATGGTTCAGCCCTCCCAGAATGCACCACTCCCAATGGCCAAGGGTTGGAACCTTTGAAGGCCCCAGGAGCCGTTTCTGAATTCATCTCGTCAAAACCAGTGGCGGGAAGGCAGCCAATGGGGCAACGGTGTTCTGGACGTCTAGGTATAGTTGTTAACCTGCCCTGCTGACTAACTGGGGGTGAGCTAATCGCACTTTTCCGAGTTAAAGGCTTGTCGTGACTGGGATCACAATGGACTCGTGGAGCAGATCGCTCTATGCGCCTCTCCTCTGAACCTTGTGACCTTTCCGTAGAAGCATTGATACCCTACATTGCAGAAGGAGGCCATTCGGCCCATTGAGTCTGCACCGACCCTCTGAAAGAGCTCCCTACCTAGTCCCACTCCCCTCTTCCTATCGCCGTAACTCCAGCTAACCTGCACATCTTTGGACACTAAAGGTCAATTGATCGCGGCCAATCCACCTAACCTGCACATCTTTGGACTGCGGGAGGAAACCGGAGCACCCGGAGGAAACCCACGCAGGCACGGGGAGGACGTGCAGACTCCGCACACAGACAGTCACCTGAGGCTGGAATCAAACCAGGGTCCCTGGCCCTGTGAGGCAGCCGTGCTAACCGCCGTACCACCGGGCCGGCTTTCGTCGGAGCTGGGCCGATTTACTTCCCCCCCCCCCCCCCCCCCCCGCATATCTGCGCTTCAGTGTGTCCCCTTTGACCCCTTACTATCGCCTGCCGTGACCCGAGGTCCCGTTGACATAATTGCTCCTGCCTTGAACGACATTTAAGGACGCAGATCGAGAGCGAGGCCTTGTGGGTGTTCCCCAGGCCTAACTGGTGACTTAGGGAGCTTTTGCGATGGATCTAAATTCATCAAGCCTTATAATTTATTGAACTGCCCAGCTAAAAGTGATATAAATCTGAAGCTTTATTAAATCGCTGACCAAGGTCAGCTCTCTTTCAGAATTACCCCAGCCGTCAGCAGCGTTCCAATTGCGGCTTTTCGAAACAGCCCAAATTTATTAGGAGCAGTGCATCGACTGAGGGCTCTATCCTGAAATATTAAACACGGCTGGATCAATACGAGGTTTTAGCCTGCTCGGAGACGTGCATTAGACAGACCAGGTGGCTATTGACCAGGCTTTTAATGGGGCCTGAAGGACTTAGGATATCGGCTGAGCTCATTTCCTTTTGCTGTTCTGCTGAGGGGGCCGTATCGCCCGAGCGGAAAGGCCTACGAAAGGAGCATCTTGGGACGTCAACCGTCATATGCCCTATCCCTCCGAATTAAGGCCTTTGGCTCACTTTAATTTCCCGGGATGTCGGCGTTGCGTTCTAGGCCCATCCTCAGGTTTGCACTGAGTGCTGAATTTGGTGCTTTTTGAGTGCGATAGTGAGAGTTTGGTGACCGAGGGAGTATAAGGCTTCATTTTTATCTAAAGTTTAGTCTTTCTTTTATTTAGTTAATTAACTTAAAAGTTGCTGTTTGGTTTAGAAGAAGGTGAATTTTCAATCAGCTTTAAACAGGCTTCTACTTCTAGGCACTTGCAGCTAGAGCTTGTTAATTAGTTAATTGGATTAGGCCAGTTTTTCAGAGGCTAGATTCACAGTATAAAAGTGATCCCCTACAGTGCAGACTTTGTTTGCACTGAGTGCTGAATTTGGTGCATTTGAGTGCGATAGTGAGAGTTTGGTGACCGAGGGAGTGCTGAATTTGGTGCATTTGAGTGCGATAGTGAGAGTTTGGTGACCGAGGGAGTGCTGAATTTGGTGCATTTGAGTGCGATAGTGAGAGTTTGGTGACCGAGGGAGTGCTGAATTTGGTGCATTTGAGTGCGATAGTGAGAGTTTGGTGACTGAGGGAGTTAGGTGAGGAGGGAGTAAGGTGCTCCTTTCATTTTGTTTCCGACATTTCCGCAAAGAGTGCGAAGAGAGCCAGGAGTTTACAGGAAGTGTAGCTGACTGGGAGCAGAGTCGGAGGGCGGAGATCTAGTTAGTCCACACAGCAGCTATATTCTTTAAGGTAAGAGGGGATGGAGGCTAGGCCAGTTGCATGCTCCTCCTGTAGGATGTGGGTGGTGAGGGATACCACCGGTGTCCCCACTGACTATACCTGCGGGAAGTGCACCCAACTTCAGCTCCTCAAAGACCGTGTTAGGGAACTGGAGCTGAAGCTGGATGAACTTCGGATCATCCGGGAGGCAGAGGGGGTGATTGAGAAGAGTTACAGGGAGGTAACCACACCCAAGGTACAGGACAAGAATAGCTGGGTTACAGTCAGGGGGAAAAAAACAAACAGGCAGACAGTGCAGGGATCCCTCGTGGCCGTTCCCCTTCAAAACAAGTATACCGTTTTGGATGCTGTTGGGGGGGATGACCTACCGGGGGAAGGCCCTAGCGGTCAGGTCTCTGGCACGGAGTCTGGCTCTGGGGCTCAGAAGGGAAGGGGGGAGAATAGAAAAGCAATAGTTGTAGGAGATTCAATGGTTAGGGGAATAGATAGGAGATTCTGTGGTCGCGAGCGAGACTCCCGGAAGGTATGTTGCCTCCCGGGTGCCAGGGCCAGGGATGTCTCGGATCGTGTCTTCAGGATCCTTAAGGGGGAGGGTGAGCAGCCAGAAGTCGTGGTGCACATTGGTACCAACGACATAGGTAGGAAAAGGGGTGTGGAGGTAATAAACAAGTTTAGGGAGTTAGGCTGGAAGTTGAAAGCCAGGACAGACAGAGTTGTCATCTCTGGTTTGTTGCCGGTGCCACGTGATAGCGAGGCTAGGAATAGGGAGAGAATGCAGTTGAACACGTGGCTGCAGGAATGGTGTAGGAGGGAGGGCTTCAGGTATTTGGATAATTGGAGCGCATTCTGGGGAAGGTGGGACCTGTACGAGCAGGACGGGTTGCATCTGAACCAGAGGGGCACCAATATCCTGTGAGGGAGGTTTGCTAGTACTCTTCGGGAGGGTTTAAACTAATTTGGCAGGGGAATGGGAACCGGATTTGTAGTCCAGCAACTAAGGTAGCCAATATTCAGGACGCCAAAGCATGTAATGAGGCAGTGGGGAAGGGAACACTGACAAAGGAGAGTATTTGCAGGCACGGAGATGGGTTGAAGTGTGTATACTTCAATGCAAGAAGCATCAGGAATAAGGTGGGTGAACTTAAGGCATGGATCGGTACTTGGGACTACGATGTGGTGGCCATCACGGAAACTTGGATAGAAGAGGGGCAGAAATGGTTGTTGGAGGTCCCTGGTTATAGATGTTTCAATAAGATTAGGGAGGGTGGTAAAATAGGTGGGGGGGTGGCATTATTAATTAGAGATAGTATAACAGCTGCAGAAAGGCAGTTCGAGGAGTATCACCCTATTGAGGTAGTATGGGTTGAAGTCAGAAATAGGAAAGGAGCAGTCACCTTGTTAGGAGTTTTCTATAGGCCCCCCAATAGTAACAGAGATGTGGAGGAACAGATTGGGAAACAGATTTTGGAAAGGTGCAGAAGTCATAGGGTAGTAGTCATGGGCGACTTTAACTTCCCAAATATTGAGTGGAAACTCTTTAGATCAAATAGTTTGGATGGGGTGGTGTTTGTGCAGTGTGTCCAGGAAGCTTTTCTAACACAGTATGTAGATTGTCCGACCAGAGGAGGGGCAATATTGGATTTAGTACTGGGTAATGAACCAGGGCAAGTGATAGATTTGTTAGTGGGGGAGCATTTTGGAGATAGTGACCACAATTCTGTGACTTTCACTTTAGTAATGGAGAGGGATAGGAACGTGCAACAGGGCAAGGTTTACAATTGGGGGAAGGGTAAATACGATGTTGTCAGACAAGAATTAAAGTGCATAAGTTGGGAACATAGGCTGGCAGGGAAGGACACAAGTGAAATGTGGAACTTGTTCAAGGAACAGGTGCTACGTGTCCTTGATATGTATGTCCCTGTCAGGCAGGGAAGAGATGGTCGAGTGAGGGAACCATGGTTGACAAGAGAGGTTGGATGTCTTGTTAAGAGGAAAAAGGTGACTTATGTAAGGCTGAGGAAACAAGGTTCAGACAGGGCATTGGAGGGATACAAGATAGCCAGGAGGGAACTGAAGAAAGGGATTAGGAGAGCTAAGAGAGGGCATGAACAATCTTTGGCGGGTAGGATCAAGGAAAGTCCCAAGGCCTTTTACACATATGTGAGAAATATGAGAATGACTAGAGCGAGGGTAGGTCCGATCAAGGACAGTAGCGGGAGATTGTGTATTGAGTCTGAAGAGATAGGAGAGGTCTTGAATGAGTATTTTTCTTCTGTATTTACAAATGAGAGGGGCGATATTGTTGGAGAGGACAGTGTGAAACAGATTGGTAAGCTCGAGGAAATACTTGTCAGGAAGGAAGATGTGTTGGGCATTTTGAAAAACTTGAGGATAGACAAGTCCCCCGGGCCTGACGGGATATATCCAAGGATTCTATGGGAAGCAAGAGATGAAATTGCAGAGCCGTTGGCAATGATCTTTTCGTCCTCACTGTCAACAGGGGTGGTACCAGGGGATTGGAGAGTGGCGAATGTCGTGCCCCTGTTCAAAAAAGGAACTAGGGATAACCCTGGGAATTACAGGCCAGTTAGTCTTACTTCGGTGGTAGGCAAAGTAATGGAAAGGGTACTGAAGGATAGGATTTCTGAGCATCTGGAAAGACACTGCTTGATTAGGGATAGTCAGCACGGATTTGTGAGGGGTAGGTCTTGCCTTACAAATCTTATTGAATTCTTTGAGGAGGTGACCAAGCATGTGGATGAAGGTAAAGCAGTGGATATAGTGTACATGGGTTTTAGTAAGGCATTTGATAAAGTTCCCCATGGTAGGCTTATGCAGAAAGTAAGGAGGCATGGGATAGTGGGAAATTTGGCCAGTTGGATAACGAACTGGCTAACCGATAGAAGTCAGAGAGTGGTGGTGGATGGCAAATATTCAGCCTGGATCCCAGTTACCAGTGGCGTACCGCAGGGATCAGTTCTGGGTCCTCTGCTGTTTGTGATTTTCATTAATGACTTGGATGAGGGAGTTGAAGGGTGGGTCAGTAAATTTGCAGACGATACGAAGATTGGTGGAGTTGTGGATAGTAAGGAGGGTTGTTGTCGGCTGCAAAGAGACATAGATAGGATGCAGAGCTGGGCTGAGAAGTGGCAGATGGAGTTTAACCCTGAAAAGTGTGAGGTTGTCCATTTTGGAAGGACAAATATGAATGCGGAATATAGGGTTAACGGTAGAGTTCTTGGCAATGTGGAGGAGCAGAGAGATCTTGGGGTCTATGTTCATATATCTTTGAAAGTTGCCACTCAAGTGGATAGAGCTGTGAAGAAGGCCTATGGTGTGCTCGCGTTCATTAACAGAGGGATTGAATTTAAGAGCCGTGAGGTGATGATGCAGCTGTACAAAACTTTGGTAAGGCCACATTTGGAGTACTGTGTACAGTTCTGGTCGCCTCATTTTAGGAAGGATGTGGAAGCTCTGGAAAAGGTGCAAAGAAGATTTACCAGGATGTTGCCTGGAATGGAGAGTAGGTCTTACGAGGAAAGGTTGAGGGTGCTAGGCCTTTTCTCATTAGAGCGGAGAAGGATGAGGGGCGACTTGATAGAGGTTTATAAGATGATCAGGGGAATAGATAGAGTAGACAGTCAGAGACTTTTTCCCCGGGTGGAACACACCATTACAAGGGGACATAAATTTAAGGTGAAAGGTGGAAGATATAGGAGGGATATCAGAGGTAGGTTCTTTACCCAGAGAGTAGTGGGGGCATGGAATGCACTGCCTGTGGAAGTAGTTGAGTCGGAAACATTAGGGACCTTCAAGCAGCTATTGGATAGGTACATGGATGACGGTAAAATTATATAGTGTAGATTTATTTGTTCTTAAGGGCAGCACGGTAGCATTGTGGATAGCGCAATTGCTTCACAGCTCCATGGTCCCAGGTTCGATTCCGGCTTGGGTCATTGTCTGTGCGGAGTCTGCACGTCCTCCCCGTGTCTGCGTGGGTTTCCTCCGGGTGCTCCGGTTTCCTCCCACAGTCCAAAGATGTGCGGGTTAGGTGAATTGGCCAATGATAAATTGCCCTTAATGTCCAAATTGCCCTTGGTGTTGGGTGGAGGTGTTGAGTTTGGGTATGGTGCTCTTTCCAAGAGCCGGTGCAGACTCAAAGGGCCGAATGGCCTCCTTCTGCACTGTAAATTCAATGATAATCTATGATTAATCTAGGACAAAGGTTCGGCACAACATCGTGGGCCGAAGGGCCTGTTCTGTGCTGTATTTTCTATGTTCTATGTTCTATCCCTCATTTCCCCTCGAGAAGGAAAGGTGGCGAGGCGCCCCCTTGAGCCCACTGCAGTCCATGCGGTCCGACCTCTCTCTCTCTGCAGTGGTTCGTGACCAGGGAACGGGCTTGTGACAGCCAGTTAAGAGTCAACCCCATATGCTATGGGGCCTGGAGTCATGTGTAGGCCAGACCGGGTAAGGACGGCATATTTCTTTCCCTAAAGGACATCAGTGAACCCGATGGGTTGTTCCGACAAAGGTAATGGTCATCATTACTGAGATTAGTGACGTGGTGGGATTTGAACCCAAAATCCCCCTGAGCCTGGACGCCTTGAATACCAGTCCACTGACATTAGCAGAGAACATTGACAAGGTACATCGATGATTCCATAAATAATCTGGACAAGATGCAGCAATGCCCCTTGCGCCAATCCATTCTGCCTAGTAGACAGCTGATTGGCATTGTATCCTCGGTCAGGGGAGATCCCCATCAAATGCAAGATCTAGAATGGAGCAGGTGAGATCTAATGAGGGTTAGACACAGAGTGAAGCTCCCTCTACACTGTCCCCATCAAACACTCCCAGGACAGGTACAGCACAGGGTTAGATACAGAGTAAAGCTCCCTCTACACTGTCCCCATCAAACACTCCCAGGACAGGTACAGCACGGAGTGAGATACAGAGTAAAGCTCCCTCTACACTGTCCCCATCAAACACTCCCAGGAAAGGTACAGCACGGGATTAGATACAGAGTAAAGCTCCCTCTAAACTGTCCCCATCAAACACTCCCAGGACAGGTACAGCACGGGGTTAGATACAGAGTAAAGCTCCCTCAACACTGTCCCCATCAAACACTCCCAGGACAGGTACAGCACGGGGTTAGATACAGAGTAAAGCTTCCTCTACAGTGTCCCCATCAAACACTCCCAGGACAGGTACAGCACGGGGTTAGATACAGAGTAAAGCTCCCTCTAAACTGTCCCCATCAAACACTCCCAGGACAGGCACAGCACGGGGTTAGATACAGAGTAAAGCTCCCGCTACACTGTCCCCATCAAACACTCCCAGAACAGGTACAGCACGGGGTTAGATACAGAGTAAAGCTTCCTCTACACTGTCCCCATCAAACACTCCCAGGACAGGTACAGCACGGGGTTAGATACAGAGTAAAGCACCCTCTAAACTGTCCCCATCAAACACTCCCAGACAGGTACAGCACGGAGTGAGATACAGAGTAACGCTCCCTCTACACTGTCCCCATCAAACACTCCCAGGACAGGTACAGCACAGGGTTAGATACAGAGTAAAGTTCCCTCTACACTGTCCCCATCAAACGCTCCCAGGACAGGTACAGCACGGGATTAGATACAGAGTAAAGCTCCCTCTACACTGTCCCCATCAAACACTCCCAGGAAAGGTACAGCACGGGATTAGATACAGAGTAAAGCTCCCTCTAAACTGTCCCCATCAAACACTCCCAGGACAGGTACAGCACGGAGTGAGATACAGAGTAAAGCTCCCTCTACACTGTCCCCATCAAACACTCCCAGGACAGGTACAGCACGGGGTTAGATACAGAGTGAAGCTCCCTCTACACTGTCCCCATCAAACACTCCCAGGACAGGTACAGCACGGGGTTAGATACAGAGTAAAGCTCCCTCAACACTGTCCCCATCAAACACTCCCAGGACAGGTACAGCACGGGGTTAGATACAGAGTAAAGCTCCCTCAACACTGTCCCCATCAAACACTCCCAGGACAGGTACAGCACGGGGTGAGATACAGAGTAAAGCTTCCTCTACACTGTCCCCATCAAACACTCCCAGGACAGGTACAGCACGGGGTTAGATACAGAGTAAGGTTCCCTCTAAACTGTCCCCATCAAACACTCCCAGGACAGGTACAGCACGGAGTGAGATACAGAGTAACGCTCCCTCTACACGGTCCCCATCAAACACTCCCAGGACAGGTACAGCACGGGGTTAGATACAGAGTAAAGCTCCCTCTACACTGTCCCCACCAAACACTCCCAAGACAGGTACTGCACGGGGTTAGATACAGAGTGAAGCTCCCTCTACACTGTCCCCATCAAACACTCCCAGGATAGGTACAGCACGGGGTTAGATACAGAGTTAAGCTCCCTCTACACTGTCCCCATCAAACACTCCAAAGACAGGTACAGCACGGGTTAGATACAGAGTAAAGCTCCATCTGCACTGTCCCCATCAAACACTCCCAGGACAGGTACTGCACGGGGTTAGATACAGAGTGAAGCTCCCTCTACACTGTCCCCATCAAACACTCCCAGGATAGGTACAGCACGGGGTTAGATACAGAGTAAAGCTCCCTCTACACTGTCCCCATCAAACACTCCAAAGACAGGTACAGCACGGGTTAGATACAGAGTAAAGGTCCCTCTACACTGTCCCCATCAAACACTCCCAGGACAGGTACTGCACGGGGTTAGATACAGAGTGAAGCTCCCTCTACACTGTCCCCATCAAACACTCCCAGGATAGGTACAGCACGGGGTTAGATACAGAGTAAAGCTCCCTCTACACTGTCCCCATCAAACACTCCAAAGACAGGTACAGCACGGGTTAGATACAGAGTAAAGCTCCCTCTGCACTGTCCCCATCAAACACTCCCAGGAGAGGTACAGCACGGGGTTAGATACAGAGTAAAGGTCCCTCTACACTGACCGCATCAAACACTCCCAGGACAGGTACAGCACGGGGTTAGATAAGGAGTAAAGCTCCCTCTACACTGTCCCCATAAACACTCCAAGGACAGGTACAGCACGGGGTTAGATACGGAGTAAAGCTCCCTCTTCACTGTCCCCATCAAACACTCCCAGGACAGGGACAGCACGGGGATAGATACAGAGTAAAGCTCCCTCTACACTGTCCCCATCAAACACTCCCAGGACAGTTACAGCACGGGGTTAGATACAGAGTGAAGCTCCCTCTACACTGTTCCCATCAAACACTCCCAGGACAGGTACAGCACGGAGTTAGATACAGAGTAAAGCTCCCTCTACACTGTCCCCATCAAACACGCCCAGGACAGGTACAGCACGGGGTGAGATACAGAGTAAAGCTCCCTCTACACTGTCCCCATCAAACACTCCCAGGACAGGTACAGCACGGGGGGAGATACAGAGTGAAGCTCCCTCTACACTGTTCCCATCAAACACTCCCAGGGCAGGTACAGCACAGGGTGAGATACAGAGTAAAGCTCCCTCTACACTGTCCCCATCAAATACTCCCAGGACAGGTACAGCACGGGGTTAGATACAGAGTAAAGCTCCCTCTACACTGTCCCATCAAACACTCCCAGGACAGGTACAGCACGGGGTTAGATACAGAGCAAAGCTCCCTCTACACTGTCCCATCAGACACTCCAAGGACAGGTACAGCACGGGGTTAGATACGGAGTAAAGCTCCCTCTTCACTGTCCCCATCAAACACTCCCAGGACAGGGACAGCACGGGGATAGATACAGAGTAAAGCTCCCTCTACACTGTCCCCATCAAACACTCCCAGGACAGGTACAGCACGGGGTTAGATACAGAGTAAAGCTCCCTCTACACTGTCCCCATCAAACACTCCCAGGACAGGTACAGCACGGGGTGAGATACAGAGTAAAGCTCCCTCTAACACTGTCCCCATCAAACACTCCCAGGACAGGTACAGCACGGGGTTAGATACAGAGTAAAGCTCCCTCTACACTGTCCCCATCAAACACTCCCAGGACAGGTACAGCACAGGGTTAGATACAGAGTAAAGCTCCCTCTACACTGTCCCCATCAAACACTCCCAGGACAGGTACAGCACAGGGTTAGATACAGAGTAAAGCTCCCTCTACACTGTCCCCATCAAACACTCCCAGGACAGGTACAGCACAGGGTTAGATACAGAGTAAAGCTCCCTCTACACTGTCCCCATCAAATACTCCCAGGACAGGTACAGCACGGGGTTAGATACAGAGTAAAGCTCCCTCTACACTGTCCCATCAAACACTCCCAGGACAGGTACAGCACGGGGTTAGATACAGAGCAAAGCTCCCTCTACACTGTCCCATCAAACACTCCCAGGACAGGTACAGCACGGGGTTAGATACAGAGTAAAGCTCCCTCTACACTGTCCCCATCAAACACTCCCAGGACAGGTACAGCACGGGGTTAGATACAGAGCAAAGCTCCCTCTACACTGTCCCATCAAACACTCCCAGGACAGGTACAGCACGGGGTTAGATACAGAGTAAAGCTCCCTCTACACTGTCCCATCAAACACTCCAAGGACAGGTACAGCACGGGGTTAGATACGGAGTAAAGCTCCCTCTTCACTGTCCCCATCAAACACTCCCAGGACAGGTACAGCACAGGGTTAGATACAGAGTAAAGCTCCCTCTACACTGTCCCCATCAAACACTCCCAGGACAGGTACAGCACAGGGTTAGATACAGAGTAAAGCTCCCTCTACACTGTCCCCACCAAACACTCCCAGGACAGGTACAGCACGGGGTTAGATACAGAGTAAAGCTCCCTCTACACTGTCCCCATCAAACACTCCCAGGACAGGTACAGCACGGGGTGAGATACAGAGTAAAGCTCCCTCTACACTGTCCCCATTAAACACTCCCAGGACAGGTACAGTACGGGGTTAGATACAGAGTAAAGCTCCCTCTACACTGTCCCCATCAAACACTCCCAGGACAGGTACAGCACGGGGTGAGATACAGAGTAAAGCTCCCTCTACACTGTCCCCATCAAACACTCCCAGGACAGGTACAGCACGGGGTGAGATACAGAGTAAAGCTCCCTCTACACTGTCCCCATCAAACACTCCCAGGACAGGGACAGCACGGGGTTAGATACAGAGTAAAGCTCCCTCTACAGTGTCCCCATCAAACACTCCCAGGACAGGTACAGCACGGGGTTGATACAGAATAAAGCTCCCTCTACACTGTCCCCATCAAACACTCCCAGGACAGGTACAGCACGGGGTTAGATACAGAATAAAGCTCCCTCTACACTGTCCCCATCAAACACTCCCAGGACAGGTACAGCACGGGGTGAGATACAGAGTAAAGCTCCCTCTACACTGTCCCCATTAAACACTCCCAGGACAGGTACAGTACGGGGTTAGATACAGAGTAAAGCTCCCTCTACACTGTCCCCATCAAACACTCCCAGGACAGGTACAGCACGGGGTGAGATACAGAGTAAAGCTCCCTCTACACTGTCCCCATCAAACACTCCCAGGACAGGTACAGCACAGGGTTAGATACAGAGTAAAGCTCCCTCTACACTGTCCCCATCAAACACTCCCAGGACAGGTACAGCACAGGGTTAGATACAGAGTAAAGCTCCCTCTACACTGTCCCCATCAAACACTCCCAGGACAGGTACAGCACAGGGTTAGATACAGAGTAAAGCTCCCTCTACACTGTCCCCATCAAATACTCCCAGGACAGGTACAGCACGGGGTTAGATACAGAGTAAAGCTCCCTCTACACTGTCCCATCAAACACTCCCAGGACAGGTACAGCACGGGGTTAGATACAGAGCAAAGCTCCCTCTACACTGTCCCATCAAACACTCCCAGGACAGGTACAGCACGGGGTTAGATACAGAGTAAAGCTCCCTCTACACTGTCCCCATCAAACACTCCCAGGACAGGTACAGCACGGGGTTAGATACAGAGCAAAGCTCCCTCTACACTGTCCCATCAAACACTCCCAGGACAGGTACAGCACGGGGTTAGATACAGAGTAAAGCTCCCTCTACACTGTCCCATCAAACACTCCAAGGACAGGTACAGCACGGGGTTAGGTACGGAGTAAAGCTCCCTCTTCACTGTCCCCATCAAACACTCCCAGGACAGGTACAGCACAGGGTTAGATACAGAGTAAAGCTCCCTCTACACTGTCCCCATCAAACACTCCCAGGACAGGTACAGCACAGGGTTAGATACAGAGTAAAGCTCCCTCTACACTGTCCCCACCAAACACTCCCAGGACAGGTACAGCACGGGGTTAGATACAGAGTAAAGCTCCCTCTACACTGTCCCCATCAAACACTCCCAGGACAGGTACAGCACGGGGTGAGATACAGAGTAAAGCTCCCTCTACACTGTCCCCATTAAACACTCCCAGGACAGGTACAGTACGGGGTTAGATACAGAGTAAAGCTCCCTCTACACTGTCCCCATCAAACACTCCCAGGACAGGTACAGCACGGGGTGAGATACAGAGTAAAGCTCCCTCTACACTGTCCCCATCAAACACTCCCAGGACAGGTACAGCACGGGGTGAGATACAGAGTAAAGCTCCCTCTACACTGTCCCCATCAAACACTCCCAGGACAGGGACAGCACGGGGTTAGATACAGAGTAAAGCTCCCTCTACACTGTCCCCATCAAACACTCCCAGGACAGGTACAGCACGGGGTTGATACAGAATAAAGCTCCCTCTACACTGTCCCCATCAAACACTCCCAGGACAGGTACAGCACGGGGTTAGATACAGAATAAAGCTCCCTCTACACTGTCCCCATCAAACACTCCCAGGACAGGTACAGCACGGGGTGAGATACAGAGTAAAGCTCCCTCTACACTGTCCCCATTAAACACTCCCAGGACAGGTACAGTACGGGGTTAGACACAGAGTAAATCTCCCTCTACACTGTCCCCATCAAACACTCCCAGGACAGGTACAGCACGGGGTGAGATACAGAGTAAAGCTCCCTCTACACTGTCCCCATCAAACACTCCCAGGACAGGTACAGCACGGGGTGAGATACAGAGTAAAGCTCCCTCTACACTGTCCCCATCAAACACTCCCAGGACAGGGACAGCACGGGGTTAGATACAGAGTAAAGCTCCCTCTACACTGTCCCCATCAAACACTCCCAGGACAGGTACAGCACGGGGTTGATACAGAATAAAGCTCCCTCTACACTGTCCCCATCAAACACTCCCAGGACAGGTACAGCACGGGGTTAGATACAGAATAAAGCTCCCTCTACACTGTCCCCATCAAACACTCCCAGGACAGGTATAGCACGGGGTGAGATACAGAGTAAAGCTCCCTCTACACTGTCCCCATTAAACACTCCCAGGACAGGTACAGTACGGGGTTAGATACAGAGTAAAGCTCCCTCTACACTGTCCCCATCAAACACTCCCAGGACAGGTACAGCACGGGGTGAGATACAGAGTAAAGCTCCCTCTACACTGTCCCCATCAAACACTCCCAGGACAGGTACAGCACGGGGTGAGATACAGAGTAAAGCTCCCTCTACACTGTCCCCATCAAACACTCCCAGGACAGGGACAGCACGGGGTTAGATACAGAGTAAAGCTCCCTCTACAGTGTCCCCATCAAACACTCCCAGGACAGGTATAGCACGGGGTTGATACAGAATAAAGCTCCCTCTACACTGTCCCCATCAAACACTCCCAGGACAGGTACAGCACGGGGTTAGATACAGAATAAAGCTCCCTCTACACTGTCCCCATCAAACACTCCCAGGACAGGTACAGCACGGGGTGAGATACAGAGTAAAGCTCCCTCTACACTGTCCCCATTAAACACTCCCAGGACAGGTACAGTACGGTGTTAGATACAGAGTAAAGCTCCCTCTACACTGTCCCCATCAAACACTCCCAGGACAGGTACAGCACGGGGTGAGATACAGAGTAAAGCTCCCTCTACACTGTCCCCATCAAACACTCCCAGGACAGGTACAGCACAGGGTTAGATACAGAGTAAAGCTCCCTCTACACTGTCCCCATCAAACACTCCCAGGACAGGTACAGCACAGGGTTAGATACAGAGTAAAGCTCCCTCTACACTGTCCCCATCAAACACTCCCAGGACAGGTACAGCACAGGGTTAGATACAGAGTAAAGCTCCCTCTACACTGTCCCCATCAAATACTCCCAGGACAGGTACAGCACGGGGTTAGATACAGAGTAAAGCTCCCTCTACACTGTCCCATCAAACACTCCCAGGACAGGTACAGCACGGGGTTAGATACAGAGCAAAGCTCCCTCTACACTGTCCCATCAAACACTCCCAGGACAGGTACAGCACGGGGTTAGATACAGAGTAAAGCTCCCTCTACACTGTCCCCATCAAACACTCCCAGGACAGGTACAGCACGGGGTTAGATACAGAGCAAAGCTCCCTCTACACTGTCCCATCAAACACTCCCAGGACAGGTACAGCACGGGGTTAGATACAGAGTAAAGCTCCCTCTACACTGTCCCATCAAACACTCCAAGGACAGGTACAGCACGGGGTTAGATACGGAGTAAAGCTCCCTCTTCACTGTCCCCATCAAACACTCCCAGGACAGGTACAGCACAGGGTTAGATACAGAGTAAAGCTCCCTCTACACTGTCCCCATCAAACACTCCCAGGACAGGTACAGCACAGGGTTAGATACAGAGTAAAGCTCCCTCTACACTGTCCCCACCAAACACTCCCAGGACAGGTACAGCACGGGGTTAGATACAGAGTAAAGCTCCCTCTACACTGTCCCCATCAAACACTCCCAGGACAGGTACAGCACGGGGTGAGATACAGAGTAAAGCTCCCTCTACACTGTCCCCATTAAACACTCCCAGGACAGGTACAGTACGGGGTTAGATACAGAGTAAAGCTCCCTCTACACTGTCCCCATCAAACACTCCCAGGACAGGTACAGCACGGGGTGAGATACAGAGTAAAGCTCCCTCTACACTGTCCCCATCAAACACTCCCAGGACAGGTACAGCACGGGGTGAGATACAGAGTAAAGCTCCCTCTACACTGTCCCCATCAAACACTCCCAGGACAGGGACAGCACGGGGTTAGATACAGAGTAAAGCTCCCTCTACACTGTCCCCATCAAACACTCCCAGGACAGGTACAGCACGGGGTTGATACAGAATAAAGCTCCCTCTACACTGTCCCCATCAAACACTCCCAGGACAGGTACAGCACGGGGTTAGATACAGAATAAAGCTCCCTCTACACTGTCCCCATCAAACACTCCCAGGACAGGTACAGCACGGGGTGAGATACAGAGTAAAGCTCCCTCTACACTGTCCCCATTAAACACTCCCAGGACAGGTACAGTACGGGGTTAGATACAGAGTAAAGCTCCCTCTACACTGTCCCCATCAAACACTCCCAGGACAGGTACTGCACGGGGTTAGATACAGAGTAAAGCTCCGTCTACACTGTCCCCATCAAACACTCCCAGGACAGGTACAGCACGGGGTTGATACAGAATAAAGCTCCCTCTACACTGTCCCCATCAAACACTCCCAGGACAGGTACAGCACGGGGTTAGATACAGAATAAAGCTCCCTCTACACTGTCCCCATCAAACACTCCCAGGACAGGTACAGCACGGGGTGAGATACAGAGTAAAGCTCCCTCTACACTGTCCCCATTAAACACTCCCAGGACAGGTACAGTACGGGGTTAGATACAGAGTAAAGCTCCCTCTACACTGTCCCCATCAAACACTCCCAGGACAGGTACAGCACGGGGTGAGATACAGAGTAAAGCTCCCTCTACACTGTCCCCATCAAACACTCCCAGGACAGGTACAGCACAGGGTTAGATACAGAGTAAAGCTCCCTCTACACTGTCCCATCAAACACTCCCAGGACAGGTACAGCACGGGGTTAGATACAGAGTAAAGCTCCCTCTACACTGTCCCCATCAAACACTCCCAGGACAGGTACAGCACGGGGTTAGATACAGAGCAAAGCTCCCTCTACACTGTCCCATCAAACACTCCCAGGACAGGTACAGCACGGGGTTAGATACAGAGTAAAGCTCCCTCTACACTGTCCCATCAAACACTCCAAGGACAGGTACAGCACGGGGTTAGATACGGAGTAAAGCTCCCTCTTCACTGTCCCCATCAAACACTCCCAGGACAGGTACAGCACAGGGTTAGATACAGAGTAAAGCTCCCTCTACACTTCCCCATCAAACACTCCCAGGACAGGTACAGCACAGGGTTAGATACAGAGTAAAGCTCCCTCTACACTGTCCCCATCAAACACTCCCAGGACAGGTACAGCACGGGGTGAGATACAGAGTAAAGCTCCCTCTACACTGTCCCCATTAAACACTCCCAGGACAGGTACAGTACGGGGTTAGATACAGAGTAAAGCTCCCTCTACACTGTCCCCATCAAACACTCCCAGGACAGGTACAGCACGGGGTGAGATACAGAGTAAAGCTCCCTCTACACTGTCCCCATCAAACACTCCCAGGACAGGTACAGCACGGGGTGAGATACAGAGTAAAGCTCCCTCTACACTGTCCCCATCAAACACTCCCAGGACAGGGACAGCACGGGGTTAGATACAGAGTAAAGCTCCCTCTACACTGTCCCCATCAAACACTCCCAGGACAGGTACAGCACGGGGTTGATACAGAATAAAGCTCCCTCTACACTGTCCCCATCAAACACTCCCAGGACAGGTACAGCACGGGGTTAGATACAGAATAAAGCTCCCTCTACACTGTCCCCATCAAACACTCCCAGGACAGGTACAGCACGGGGTGAGATACAGAGTAAAGCTCCCTCTACACTGTCCCCATTAAACACTCCCAGGACAGGTACAGTACGGGGTTAGATACAGAGTAAAGCTCCCTCTACACTGTCCCCATCAAACACTCCCAGGACAGGTACAGCACGGGGTGAGATACAGAGTAAAGCTCCCTCTACACTGTCCCCATCAAACACTCCCAGGACAGGTACAGCACGGGGTGAGATACAGAGTAAAGCTCCCTCTACACTGTCCCCATCAAACACTCCCAGGACAGGGACAGCACGGGGTTAGATACAGAGTAAAGCTCCCTCTACACTGTCCCCATCAAACACTCCCAGGACAGGTACAGCACGGGGTTGATACAGAATAAAGCTCCCTCTACACTGTCCCCATCAAACACTCCCAGGACAGGTACAGCACGGGGTTAGATACAGAATAAAGCTCCCTCTACACTGTCCCCATCAAACACTCCCAGGACAGGTACAGCACGGGGTTAGATACAGAGTAAAGCTCCCTCTACACTGTCCCCATCAAACACTCCCAGGACAGGTACAGCACGGGGTGAGATACAGAGTAAAGCTCCCTCTACACTGTCCCCATCAAACACTCCCAGGACAGGGACAGCACGGGGTTAGATACAGAGTAAAGCTCCCTCTACACTGTCCCCATCAAACACTCCCAGGACAGGTACAGCACGGGGTTGATACAGAATAAAGCTCCCTCTACACTGTCCCCATCAAACACTCCCAGGACAGGTACAGCACGGGGTTAGATACAGAGTAAAGCTCCCTCTACACTGTCCCCATCAAACACTCCCAGGACAGGTACAGCACGGGGTTAGATACAGAGTAAAGCTCCCTCTACACTGTCCCCATCAAACACTCCCAGGACAGGTACAGCACGGGGTGAGATACAGAGTAAAGCTCCCTCTACACTGTCCCCATCAAACACTCCCAGGACAGGGACAGCACGGGGTTAGATACAGAGTAAAGCTCCCTCTACACTGTCCCCATCAAACACTCCCAGGACAGGTACAGCACGGGGTTGATACAGAATAAAGCTCCCTCTACACTGTCCCCATCAAACACTCCCAGGACAGGTACAGCACGGGGTTAGATACAGAGTAAAGCTCCCTCTACACTGTCCCCATCAAACACTCCCAGGACAGGTACAGCACGGGGTTAGATACAGAGTAAAGCTCCCTCTACACTGTCCCCATCAAACACTCCCAGGACAGGTACAGCACGGGGTTAGATACAGAGTAAAGCTCCCTCAACACTGTCCCCATCAAACACTCCCAGGACAGGTACAGCACGGGGTTAGATACAGAGTAAAGCTCCCTCTACACTGTCTCCATCAAACACTCCCAGGACAGGTACAGCACGGGGTTAGATACAGAGTAAAGCTCCCTCTACACTGTCTCCATCAAACACTCCCAGGACAGGTACAGCACGGGGTTAGATACAGAGTAAAGCTCCCTCTACACTGTCCCCATCAAACACTCCCAGGACAGGTACAGCACAGGGTGAGATACAGAGTAAAGCTCCCTCTACACTGTACCCAGCAAACTCTGCAGTCCTGCCACATCCAGTCGTGAATGGTGGTGGACAATTAACCCACTCACTGGAGGAGGAGGTTCCAGAAACATCTCCATCCTCAGTGATGGAGGAGCACAAGCCTGGGGCATTTACAATCTTCAGCCAGAAATACCGAGAGGACGGTCCACCTCGGTCTGCTCCGGAGGACCACAGCATCACAGATGTCACGTGATATCAAGAAACGGCTGAAGATGCTACAAAGGCTATGTGCCCTGACAATATCCCGGCAATTAGCAGCACCCCTAGCCAAGCTGTCCCAGTACACCTACACACTGGTATGGAATTATAGAAGAGAATCATAGAATCTCTTCTTGCAGAAGGAGGCCGTTTGGCCCATCGAGTCTGCGCTGATCCTCTGGAGAGCATCCTACCTTGGCCCACTCCTCCACCCTATCAGCACAGTTGCTTCACAGCGCCAGGGTCCCGGGTTCGATTCCCGGCTTGGGTCACTGTCTGTGCGGAGTCTGCACGTTCTCCCCGTGTGTGCGTGGGTTTCCTCCGGGTGCTCCGGTTTCCTCCCACAGTCCAAAGATGTGCAGGTTAGGTGGATTGGCCGTGATCAATTACCCTTTGTGTCCAAAAAGGTTGGGTGGGGTTACTGGGTTACCGGGATAGGATGGAGGCGTGGGCTTGGGTAGGGTGCTCTTTCCAAGGGCCGGTGCAGACTCGATGGGCTGAATGGCCTCCTTCTGCACTGTAAATTCTATAAATCCCCGTAACCCCACCTAACCAGTACCTCCTTGGCTGTGACTGGTTACAACGACTCCACCTGGACTGGCAACAAATCTTCCGGATCGGCACTGCTGGTTTGTCCTTCGTCCTCGGAAAGTATCCACGCGTTTCCCGGGACATCCCGGGAAAGATAAAGGGAGCTATGCCTAAAATCCTTGTCGAAACAGAATCCCAGTCCAAATATCTTAAGCGTTTGTCCGGTCCCATGCGCCCTGCTGTGGAAGGTGGTTGACGAGCTGAGAACCGAGGCATCATATGCCCCAGTCCAGTTTGCAGAGTGGGCAGCACCCGTGGGTCCTGTGCTGAAGCCAGGCAAGTCTCTGTGTGGTGCCTATAAAATGATCGTAAACAGGGCCTCTCACCTGGACATGTACCCCATGTCATGCATAGAGGACTGGTATGCAAAGCTAGCTGAGGCCACTCCTTCATGAACCTGGACATGAGCCACGCATACCTCTAGCTGGAGTTAGACACATCGTCTATAAAATACATAACCGTCAACATCCATAGGGGGTGCGAGTACACCCGGCTTCATCGGTGTGTGCGATTTTCCAGTGGGTGATGGGAAACATCCTCAGGGGGCACCCCAGGGAGGCTGTCTACCTGGACGATGTACTTATCACCTGCGCAACCTAGAAGAGATCTTCCGATGGTTTTCCGACCTGGGTGTCCAGCTGAAAAGGGGGCAAGTGCGTATTCCAGGCAAAGAGGTCAAATATTTGGGATATCGCCTCGATAAGCATGGGTCGCACACAGTGGAGGAAAAGTGTCCGGGTCATCAAGGGAGCCCTGGCAACTGAGACCGCGACAGAGCTGAGGGCGTTCCTGGGACTTGTCAGCTATTATGGGAAGTTTATCCCGAACTTGGCGACCTTGTTGGACCCTCCTCGCGCGCTCCCACATAAGAACCGGAAATGGGCGCGGGAAACGCCACGACAGGAAGCAGGGTGAAGTGACAAGGTGTTAGCTTCAAAATCATTAACCCGTTACGACTCGGCGAAGCCTCTCTCCACATGGCTTTGGGGCAGTGGTGACCCATTGGTGGGCCGATGGGACGGATAGGCCTAGGCGTCCAGGAGCCTGCCCGACGGGGAGCGCCATTTTGCGCAGATTGATAAAGGAGGTCTGTCCGTGATTTTTGTGGTCAAGAAATTCCATCAGTACATCTACAGGGCTCATTTTACCGTAAGCAAGAACCATAAGCCCCTGCTCGGCCTAGTCAAGGATAAATTGATACCGTTGATAGATTCAGCTAGGATTCAACGGTGCTGTTGGCAGCGAACAAATACACATTCAAATTATCGTCCAGGCGCACAGATTGCACACGCGGATGCCCTTAGCTGACTCCTGCTGCCTGTAAGCCCCCCTCATCCCCGTCAGTAGCAGGTGAAGTCGTGCTAGCGTTATACTTTATGGTTGCGTTACCCGTCACTTCTGAAATCCACGCGAGGACCCAAAAGAACCCAGCGTTGGCAGAACTGTGCCAAGTCGTCTCACGTGGCGGATTGTAGGGGAAGATCCCAGAGGAATTATACGACAAAACAGCAGGGGCTCAGGGTGGAGGACAGCATCGTGCTCTGGGGAGGCGGGACTTGCGTAGCGGACGCCCGGGGGGGGGGGATCCTCAAATGAACATGCTCGCCAGGAGTTACATGCGGTGGCGGGAGCCTGGGTGCATTTGTTCGTTGACTTCGCCAGGACCATCTTGGGGGCCAAGCTTTCTGCTCCTGACCGACTCCCACTCAAAGTGGACGGACGTGAAACGGATATCTTCCACCATTTTACAGTAAGTTTGCGAATGACACCAAAGTTGGTGGAGTGGCAGATAGTGCTGAGGATTGTCAGAGGAGACAGCGGGACATAGATAGGTTGGAGACTTGGGCAGAGAAACGGCAAATGCAGTTTAACCCGGACAAATGTGAGGCAATGCATTTTGGCA